>NW_028294452.1:0-61874 GCF_964341445.2 Mesoplodon mirus | reverse complement strand
GAGGTTCCTCAGAAGCGACCGGCCGCTCCTCCGGCACAGAGCAGTCACCATGCCAAAGTGGTGCACGGCCGCCTCTGCTCTGTGTCCCCGGAGGCATCGGGGAGTTCAGGCCATCCAGCGTGGCGCATGGATTCATGGCACCCCTGCACCCCCAGCTCTGCTGACGTGAAACACTAGCCCTTGCCTTGGGGCCTCAGGTCACCTTTCATTTGGCCGGAGCTGACTCTGCAGTGCAGTGGTATGAGTCCCTAGAAAGGCATTTGCCAGCACAGGATGGGCTTTGAGAGAAGGCAGCCTTGCTCGCCCACAGCGACTACCCTGCGGTGGAGAGACGTCGGGCCGCAAGCGCTGCTCAGGCAGCTTGGAAGGCCGAAACAAGTCGCTCGCACACGGGCAGAAGGCGTACTTTGCCATCAGTGTCCCACTTTCAGGCTTGATGACACAGCATGTTTATCTGAACGTTCTGTCTAGCTATCTAGTACAAGGGAACGAGGGCCCCCTTCTGGTAAGAAAGGTTTCCCGGTGGGGGGTGCCGTACGTGCAGGAGAGCGTTCCCCACGCTGTGCCAAGTTTGGTACTTGGTGACTCGGGGTGGTCCCGAACGTCCAGCATTGTCCCGGGGACAGCCGTCCAGCGTTTTCTTTTTCAGGCTGGACGTAAACAACTAGCTTCCAGGTGCCGAAGGGAGTCGTCCTTGAGGCGTCCCCTGGTTTCACTGGGGACGCACAGTGGTGTTTCTCAGAAGAGCCCAAATCGCTCCCTGGGGCACACCAGCATGGAATGTAAGGCTGCTCAGAACTGCGTTCCTGAGGCCGTTTGCAGGCTGAACAAACGGGAGGTGTCGAGCGAAGAGGGCAGCACTGTGCCTTTACTGCTGGCACATCCGTGCAGTTAAAGCAAACGGACGTTTCCACTCCGGCGGCTCAAACGCCACACAAGAGCTGGGCGGCACACAGTGCCCTCTCCCAAAACTTACAACGAACGTGAGTGCGCAATGAGTCCTGCGATACCTTACAGAGTTGACGCTCTCCTTTACCGCCTGCTTCCTCACTAGGGCGGCACGCTTCACTTTACTACTGGAAAACGCTGGACTTTGACTCGAGGCCACGGCTCACCTTTCTGTCGCCGGTAATCTCCGGAATGCTCTTGGAGACGCTCCCAGCAAGGAACTGAGACCAGCGAGCCTGATGCGAGTAAACTCGCACTTTTTCCCTGAGGCCTTCTGGAGCAAAGAAAAGACGGGCCCCAGGAGTGTGCCTCAGGCACCCTTCTCGCCGCATCTCATCCACCCGGGGGGGGAAATTACGTTTGGGCAGGGTCGCCCTGTTTCAAACGTGAGCTCAGACAGTTATCCTCAGTAGTTTTCTGACTACCTCAAGGAAACAGCGGGAGGAACAGGGCCTTTCCTCGGAGACACTTTCGGACACAGGGTCCCCTGCAGTGCATCCACTGCCTAGGTCGTGAAGTACCTGAGGCGGGCCTCAGTGCTCCGTCCCATACCTAGCTGTGTTAAGGGTGAAAGATGTACGTTTCTTCCGGCTGCACTCACAGCCTAGCTCGCGCTTCTGCGAGAGTGCCGTCCTGAGCGTTTCCCTGGACTGAGTCGTCAGCACGGGGTGTTTCTGAAGCACAGGTCCGTTTCAGTCAGTGAGGCCGATCGACTTGCAGGGAGGCTGCCCAGCGCTGCTCCCACGCGTCTCTGTTATGACTGGGACACTCTACCTCGGCCCCCAGCAAGCAACGCGTGGCCCTTGCTAGGAATGTGAAGAGTGGCTCCCACGGGCCTCCTTTCCCCCTGAGGTTCCTCAGAAGCGACCGGCCGCTCCTCCGGCACAGAGCAGTCACCATGCCAAAGTGGTGCACGGCCGCCTCTGCTCTGTGTCCCCGGAGGCATCGGGGAGTTCAGGCCATCCAGCGTGGCGCATGGATTCATGGCACCCCTGCACCCCCAGCTCTGCTGACGTGAAACACTAGCCCTTGCCTTTGGGGCCTCAGGTCACCTTTCATTTGGCCGGAGCTGACTCTGCAGTGCAGTGGTGTGAGTCCCTAGAAAGGCATTTGCCAGCACAGGATGGGCTTTGAGAGAAGGCAGCCTTGCTCGCCCACAGCGACTACCCTGCGGTGGAGAGACGTCGGGCCGCAAGCGCTGCTCAGGCAGCTTGGAAGGCCGAAACAAGTCGCTCGCACACGGGCAGAAGGCGTACTTTGCCATCAGTGTCCCACTTTCAGGCTTGATGACACAGCATGTTTATCTGAACGTTCTGTCTAGCTATCTAGTACAAGGGAACGAGGGCCCCCTTCTGGTAAGAAAGGTTTCCCGGTGGGGGGTGCCGTACGTGCAGGAGAGCGTTCCCCACGCTGTGCCAAGTTTGGTACTTGGTGACTCGGGGTGGTCCCGAACGTCCAGCATTGTCCCGGGGACAGCCGTCCAGCGTTTTCTTTTTCAGGCTGGACGTAAACAACTAGCTTCCAGGTGCCGAAGGGAGTCGTCCTTGAGGCGTCCCCTGGTTTCACTGGGGACGCACAGTGGTGTTTCTCAGAAGAGCCCAAATCGCTCCCTGGGGCACACCAGCATGGAATGTAAGGCTGCTCAGAACTGCGTTCCTGAGGCCGTTTGCAGGCTGAACAAACGGGAGGTGTCGAGCGAAGAGGGCAGCACTGTGCCTTTACTGCTGGCACATCCGTGCAGTTAAAGCAAACGGACGTTTCCACTCCGGCGGCTCAAACGCCACACAAGAGCTGGGCGGCACACAGTGCCCTCTCCCAAAACTTACAACGAACGTGAGTGCGCAATGAGTCCTGCGATACCTTACAGAGTTGACGCTCTCCTTTACCGCCTGCTTCCTCACTAGGGCGGCACGCTTCACTTTACTACTGGAAAACGCTGGACTTTGACTCGAGGCCACGGCTCACCTTTCTGTCGCCGGTAATCTCCGGAATGCTCTTGGAGACGCTCCCAGCAAGGAACTGAGACCAGCGAGCCTGATGCGAGTAAACTCGCACTTTTTCCCTGAGGCCTTCTGGAGCAAAGAAAAGACGGGCCCCAGGAGTGTGCCTCAGGCACCCTTCTCGCCGCATCTCATCCACCCGGGGGGGGAAATTACGTTTGGGCAGGGTCGCCCTGTTTCAAACGTGAGCTCAGACAGTTATCCTCAGTAGTTTTCTGACTACCTCAAGGAAACAGCGGGAGGAACAGGGCCTTTCCTCGGAGACACTTTCGGACACAGGGTCCCCTGCAGTGCATCCACTGCCTAGGTCGTGAAGTACCTGAGGCGGGCCTCAGTGCTCCGTCCCATACCTAGCTGTGTTAAGGGTGAAAGATGTACGTTTCTTCCGGCTGCACTCACAGCCTAGCTCGCGCTTCTGCGAGAGTGCCGTCCTGAGCGTTTCCCTGGACTGAGTCGTCAGCACGGGGTGTTTCTGAAGCACAGGTCCGTTTCAGTCAGTGAGGCCGATCGACTTGCAGGGAGGCTGCCCAGCGCTGCTCCCACGCGTCTCTGTTATGACTGGGACACTCTACCTCGGCCCCCAGCAAGCAACGCGTGGCCCTTGCTAGGAATGTGAAGAGTGGCTCCCACGGGCCTCCTTTCCCCCTGAGGTTCCTCAGAAGCGACCGGCCGCTCCTCCGGCACAGAGCAGTCACCATGCCAAAGTGGTGCACGGCCGCCTCTGCTCTGTGTCCCCGGAGGCATCGGGGAGTTCAGGCCATCCAGCGTGGCGCATGGATTCATGGCACCCCTGCACCCCCAGCTCTGCTGACGTGAAACACTAGCCCTTGCCTTTGGGGCCTCAGGTCACCTTTCATTTGGCCGGAGCTGACTCTGCAGTGCAGTGGTGTGAGTCCCTAGAAAGGCATTTGCCAGCACAGGATGGGCTTTGAGAGAAGGCAGCCTTGCTCGCCCACAGCGACTACCCTGCGGTGGAGAGACGTCGGGCCGCAAGCGCTGCTCAGGCAGCTTGGAAGGCCGAAACAAGTCGCTCGCACACGGGCAGAAGGCGTACTTTGCCATCAGTGTCCCACTTTCAGGCTTGATGACACAGCATGTTTATCTGAACGTTCTGTCTAGCTATCTAGTACAAGGGAACGAGGGCCCCCTTCTGGTAAGAAAGGTTTCCCGGTGGGGGGTGCCGTACGTGCAGGAGAGCGTTCCCCACGCTGTGCCAAGTTTGGTACTTGGTGACTCGGGGTGGTCCCGAACGTCCAGCATTGTCCCGGGGACAGCCGTCCAGCGTTTTCTTTTTCAGGCTGGACGTAAACAACTAGCTTCCAGGTGCCGAAGGGAGTCGTCCTTGAGGCGTCCCCTGGTTTCACTGGGGACGCACAGTGGTGTTTCTCAGAAGAGCCCAAATCGCTCCCTGGGGCACACCAGCATGGAATGTAAGGCTGCTCAGAACTGCGTTCCTGAGGCCGTTTGCAGGCTGAACAAACGGGAGGTGTCGAGCGAAGAGGGCAGCACTGTGCCTTTACTGCTGGCACATCCGTGCAGTTAAAGCAAACGGACGTTTCCACTCCGGCGGCTCAAACGCCACACAAGAGCTGGGCGGCACACAGTGCCCTCTCCCAAAACTTACAACGAACGTGAGTGCGCAATGAGTCCTGCGATACCTTACAGAGTTGACGCTCTCCTTTACCGCCTGCTTCCTCACTAGGGCGGCACGCTTCACTTTACTACTGGAAAACGCTGGACTTTGACTCGAGGCCACGGCTCACCTTTCTGTCGCCGGTAATCTCCGGAATGCTCTTGGAGACGCTCCCAGCAAGGAACTGAGACCAGCGAGCCTGATGCGAGTAAACTCGCACTTTTTCCCTGAGGCCTTCTGGAGCAAACAAAAGACGGGCCCCAGGAGTGTGCCTCAGGCACCCTTCTCGCCGCATCTCATCCACCCGGGGGGGGAAATTACGTTTGGGCAGGGTCGCCCTGTTTCAAACGTGAGCTCAGACAGTTATCCTCAGTAGTTTTCTGACTACCTCAAGGAAACAGCGGGAGGAACAGGGCCTTTCCTCGGAGACACTTTCGGACACAGGGTCCCCTGCAGTGCATCCACTGCCTAGGTCGTGAAGTACCTGAGGCGGGCCTCAGTGCTCCGTCCCATACCTAGCTGTGTTAAGGGTGAAAGATGTACGTTTCTTCCGGCTGCACTCACAGCCTAGCTCGCGCTTCTGCGAGAGTGCCGTCCTGAGCGTTTCCCTGGACTGAGTCGTCAGCACGGGGTGTTTCTGAAGCACAGGTCCGTTTCAGTCAGTGAGGCCGATCGACTTGCAGGGAGGCTGCCCAGCGCTGCTCCCACGCGTCTCTGTTATGACTGGGACACTCTACCTCGGCCCCCAGCAAGCAACGCGTGGCCCTTGCTAGGAATGTGAAGAGTGGCTCCCACGGGCCTCCTTTCCCCCTGAGGTTCCTCAGAAGCGACCGGCCGCTCCTCCGGCACAGAGCAGTCACCATGCCAAAGTGGTGCACGGCCGCCTCTGCTCTGTGTCCCCGGAGGCATCGGGGAGTTCAGGCCATCCAGCGTGGCGCATGGATTCATGGCACCCCTGCACCCCCAGCTCTGCTGACGTGAAACACTAGCCCTTGCCTTTGGGGCCTCAGGTCACCTTTCATTTGGCCGGAGCTGACTCTGCAGTGCAGTGGTGTGAGTCCCTAGAAAGGCATTTGCCAGCACAGGATGGGCTTTGAGAGAAGGCAGCCTTGCTCGCCCACAGCGACTACCCTGCGGTGGAGAGACGTCGGGCCGCAAGCGCTGCTCAGGCAGCTTGGAAGGCCGAAACAAGTCGCTCGCACACGGGCAGAAGGCGTACTTTGCCATCAGTGTCCCACTTTCAGGCTTGATGACACAGCATGTTTATCTGAACGTTCTGTCTAGCTATCTAGTACAAGGGAACGAGGGCCCCCTTCTGGTAAGAAAGGTTTCCCGGTGGGGGGTGCCGTACGTGCAGGAGAGCGTTCCCCACGCTGTGCCAAGTTTGGTACTTGGTGACTCGGGGTGGTCCCGAACGTCCAGCATTGTCCCGGGGACAGCCGTCCAGCGTTTTCTTTTTCAGGCTGGACGTAAACAACTAGCTTCCAGGTGCCGAAGGGAGTCGTCCTTGAGGCGTCCCCTGGTTTCACTGGGGACGCACAGTGGTGTTTCTCAGAAGAGCCCAAATCGCTCCCTGGGGCACACCAGCATGGAATGTAAGGCTGCTCAGAACTGCGTTCCTGAGGCCGTTTGCAGGCTGAACAAACGGGAGGTGTCGAGCGAAGAGGGCAGCACTGTGCCTTTACTGCTGGCACATCCGTGCAGTTAAAGCAAACGGACGTTTCCACTCCGGCGGCTCAAACGCCACACAAGAGCTGGGCGGCACACAGTGCCCTCTCCCAAAACTTACAACGAACGTGAGTGCGCAATGAGTCCTGCGATACCTTACAGAGTTGACGCTCTCCTTTACCGCCTGCTTCCTCACTAGGGCGGCACGCTTCACTTTACTACTGGAAAACGCTGGACTTTGACTCGAGGCCACGGCTCACCTTTCTGTCGCCGGTAATCTCCGGAATGCTCTTGGAGACGCTCCCAGCAAGGAACTGAGACCAGCGAGCCTGATGCGAGTAAACTCGCACTTTTTCCCTGAGGCCTTCTGGAGCAAACAAAAGACGGGCCCCAGGAGTGTGCCTCAGGCACCCTTCTCGCCGCATCTCATCCACCCGGGGGGGGAAATTACGTTTGGGCAGGGTCGCCCTGTTTCAAACGTGAGCTCAGACAGTTATCCTCAGTAGTTTTCTGACTACCTCAAGGAAACAGCGGGAGGAACAGGGCCTTTCCTCGGAGACACTTTCGGACACAGGGTCCCCTGCAGTGCATCCACTGCCTAGGTCGTGAAGTACCTGAGGCGGGCCTCAGTGCTCCGTCCCATACCTAGCTGTGTTAAGGGTGAAAGATGTACGTTTCTTCCGGCTGCACTCACAGCCTAGCTCGCGCTTCTGCGAGAGTGCCGTCCTGAGCGTTTCCCTGGACTGAGTCGTCAGCACGGGGTGTTTCTGAAGCACAGGTCCGTTTCAGTCAGTGAGGCCGATCGACTTGCAGGGAGGCTGCCCAGCGCTGCTCCCACGCGTCTCTGTTATGACTGGGACACTCTACCTCGGCCCCCAGCAAGCAACGCGTGGCCCTTGCTAGGAATGTGAAGAGTGGCTCCCACGGGCCTCCTTTCCCCCTGAGGTTCCTCAGAAGCGACCGGCCGCTCCTCCGGCACAGAGCAGTCACCATGCCAAAGTGGTGCACGGCCGCCTCTGCTCTGTGTCCCCGGAGGCATCGGGGAGTTCAGGCCATCCAGCGTGGCGCATGGATTCATGGCACCCCTGCACCCCCAGCTCTGCTGACGTGAAACACTAGCCCTTGCCTTTGGGGCCTCAGGTCACCTTTCATTTGGCCGGAGCTGACTCTGCAGTGCAGTGGTGTGAGTCCCTAGAAAGGCATTTGCCAGCACAGGATGGGCTTTGAGAGAAGGCAGCCTTGCTCGCCCACAGCGACTACCCTGCGGTGGAGAGACGTCGGGCCGCAAGCGCTGCTCAGGCAGCTTGGAAGGCCGAAACAAGTCGCTCGCACACGGGCAGAAGGCGTACTTTGCCATCAGTGTCCCACTTTCAGGCTTGATGACACAGCATGTTTATCTGAACGTTCTGTCTAGCTATCTAGTACAAGGGAACGAGGGCCCCCTTCTGGTAAGAAAGGTTTCCCGGTGGGGGGTGCCGTACGTGCAGGAGAGCGTTCCCCACGCTGTGCCAAGTTTGGTACTTGGTGACTCGGGGTGGTCCCGAACGTCCAGCATTGTCCCGGGGACAGCCGTCCAGCGTTTTCTTTTTCAGGCTGGACGTAAACAACTAGCTTCCAGGTGCCGAAGGGAGTCGTCCTTGAGGCGTCCCCTGGTTTCACTGGGGACGCACAGTGGTGTTTCTCAGAAGAGCCCAAATCGCTCCCTGGGGCACACCAGCATGGAATGTAAGGCTGCTCAGAACTGCGTTCCTGAGGCCGTTTGCAGGCTGAACAAACGGGAGGTGTCGAGCGAAGAGGGCAGCACTGTGCCTTTACTGCTGGCACATCCGTGCAGTTAAAGCAAACGGACGTTTCCACTCCGGCGGCTCAAACGCCACACAAGAGCTGGGCGGCACACAGTGCCCTCTCCCAAAACTTACAACGAACGTGAGTGCGCAATGAGTCCTGCGATACCTTACAGAGTTGACGCTCTCCTTTACCGCCTGCTTCCTCACTAGGGCGGCACGCTTCACTTTACTACTGGAAAACGCTGGACTTTGACTCGAGGCCACGGCTCACCTTTCTGTCGCCGGTAATCTCCGGAGTGCTCTTGGAGACGCTCCCAGCAAGGAACTGAGACCAGCGAGCCTGATGCGAGTAAACTCGCACGTTTTCCCTGAGGTCTTCTGGAGCAAAGAAAAGACGGGCCCCAGGAGTGTGCCTCAGGCACCCTTCTCGCCGCATCTCATCCACCCGGGGGGGGAAATTACGTTTGGGCAGGGTCGCCCTGTTTCAAACGTGAGCTCAGACAGTTATCCTCAGTAGTTTTCTGACTACCTCAAGGAAACAGCGGGAGGAACAGGGCCTTTCCTCGGAGACACTTTCGGACACAGGGTCCCCTGCAGTGCATCCACTGCCTAGGTCGTGAAGTACCTGAGGCGGGCCTCAGTGCTCCGTCCCATACCTAGCTGTGTTAAGGGTGAAAGATGTACGTTTCTTCCGGCTGCACTCACAGCCTAGCTCGCGCTTCTGCGAGAGTGCCGTCCTGAGCGTTTCCCTGGACTGAGTCGTCAGCACGGGGTGTTTCTGAAGCACAGGTCCGTTTCAGTCAGTGAGGCCGATCGACTTGCAGGGAGGCTGCCCAGCGCTGCTCCCACGCGTCTCTGTTATGACTGGGACACTCTACCTCGGCCCCCAGCAAGCAACGCGTGGCCCTTGCTAGGAATGTGAAGAGTGGCTCCCACGGGCCTCCTTTCCCCCTGAGGTTCCTCAGAAGCGACCGGCCGCTCCTCCGGCACAGAGCAGTCACCATGCCAAAGTGGTGCACGGCCGCCTCTGCTCTGTGTCCCCGGAGGCATCGGGGAGTTCAGGCCATCCAGCGTGGCGCATGGATTCATGGCACCCCTGCACCCCCAGCTCTGCTGACGTGAAACACTAGCCCTTGCCTTTGGGGCCTCAGGTCACCTTTCATTTGGCCGGAGCTGACTCTGCAGTGCAGTGGTATGAGTCCCTAGAAAGGCATTTGCCAGCACAGGATGGGCTTTGAGAGAAGGCAGCCTTGCTCGCCCACAGCGACTACCCTGCGGTGGAGAGACGTCGGGCCGCAAGCGCTGCTCAGGCAGCTTGGAAGGCCGAAACAAGTCGCTCGCACACGGGCAGAAGGCGTACTTTGCCATCAGTGTCCCACTTTCAGGCTTGATGACACAGCATGTTTATCTGAACGTTCTGTCTAGCTATCTAGTACAAGGGAACGAGGGCCCCCTTCTGGTAAGAAAGGTTTCCCGGTGGGGGGTGCCGTACGTGCAGGAGAGCGTTCCCCACGCTGTGCCAAGTTTGGTACTTGGTGACTCGGGGTGGTCCCGAACGTCCAGCATTGTCCCGGGGACAGCCGTCCAGCGTTTTCTTTTTCAGGCTGGACGTAAACAACTAGCTTCCAGGTGCCGAAGGGAGTCGTCCTTGAGGCGTCCCCTGGTTTCACTGGGGACGCACAGTGGTGTTTCTCAGAAGAGCCCAAATCGCTCCCTGGGGCACACCAGCATGGAATGTAAGGCTGCTCAGAACTGCGTTCCTGAGGCCGTTTGCAGGCTGAACAAACGGGAGGTGTCGAGCGAAGAGGGCAGCACTGTGCCTTTACTGCTGGCACATCCGTGCAGTTAAAGCAAACGGACGTTTCCACTCCGGCGGCTCAAACGCCACACAAGAGCTGGGCGGCACACAGTGCCCTCTCCCAAAACTTACAACGAACGTGAGTGCGCAATGAGTCCTGCGATACCTTACAGAGTTGACGCTCTCCTTTACCGCCTGCTTCCTCACTAGGGCGGCACGCTTCACTTTACTACTGGAAAACGCTGGACTTTGACTCGAGGCCACGGCTCACCTTTCTGTCGCCGGTAATCTCCGGAATGCTCTTGGAGACGCTCCCAGCAAGGAACTGAGACCAGCGAGCCTGATGCGAGTAAACTCGCACTTTTTCCCTGAGGCCTTCTGGAGCAAAGAAAAGACGGGCCCCAGGAGTGTGCCTCAGGCACCCTTCTCGCCGCATCTCATCCACCCGGGGGGGAAATTACGTTTGGGCAGGGTCGCCCTGTTTCAAACGTGAGTTCAGACAGTTATCCTCAGTAGTTTCTGACTACCTCAAGGACACAGCGGGAGGAACAGGGCCTTTCCTCGGAGACACTTTCGGACACAGGGTCCCCTGCAGTGCATCCACTGCCTAGGTCGTGAAGTACCTGAGGCGGGCCTCAGTGCTCCGTCCCATACCTAGCTGTGTTAAGGGTGAAAGATGTACGTTTCTTCCGGCTGCACTCACAGCCTAGCTCGCGCTTCTGCGAGAGTGCCGTCCTGAGCGTTTCCCTGGACTGAGTCGTCAGCACGGGGTGTTTCTGAAGCACAGGTCCGTTTCAGTCAGTGAGGCCGATCGACTTGCAGGGAGGCTGCCCAGCGCTGCTCCCACGCGTCTCTGTTATGACTGGGACACTCTACCTCGGCCCCCAGCAAGCAACGCGTGGCCCTTGCTAGGAATGTGAAGAGTGGCTCCCACGGGCCTCCTTTGCCCCTGAGGTTCCTCAGAAGCGACCGGCCGCTCCTCCGGCACAGAGCAGTCACCATGCCAAAGTGGTGCACGGCCGCCTCTGCTCTGTGTCCCCGGAGGCATCGGGGAGTTCAGGCCATCCAGCGTGGCGCATGGATTCATGGCACCCCTGCACCCCCAGCTCTGCTGACGTGAAACACTAGCCCTTGCCTTGGGGCCTCAGGTCACCTTTCATTTGGCCGGAGCTGACTCTGCAGTGCAGTGGTATGAGTCCCTAGAAAGGCATTTGCCAGCACAGGATGGGCTTTGAGAGAAGGCAGCCTTGCTCGCCCACAGCGACTACCCTGCGGTGGAGAGACGTCGGGCCGCAAGCGCTGCTCAGGCAGCTTGGAAGGCCGAAACAAGTCGCTCGCACACGGGCAGAAGGCGTACTTTGCCATCAGTGTCCCACTTTCAGGCTTGATGACACAGCATGTTTATCTGAACGTTCTGTCTAGCTATCTAGTACAAGGGAACGAGGGCCCCCTTCTGGTAAGAAAGGTTTCCCGGTGGGGGGTGCCGTACGTGCAGGAGAGCGTTCCCCACGCTGTGCCAAGTTTGGTACTTGGTGACTCGGGGTGGTCCCGAACGTCCAGCATTGTCCCGGGGACAGCCGTCCAGCGTTTTCTTTTTCAGGCTGGACGTAAACAACTAGCTTCCAGGTGCCGAAGGGAGTCGTCCTTGAGGCGTCCCCTGGTTTCACTGGGGACGCACAGTGGTGTTTCTCAGAAGAGCCCAAATCGCTCCCTGGGGCACACCAGCATGGAATGTAAGGCTGCTCAGAACTGCGTTCCTGAGGCCGTTTGCAGGCTGAACAAACGGGAGGTGTCGAGCGAAGAGGGCAGCACTGTGCCTTTACTGCTGGCACATCCGTGCAGTTAAAGCAAACGGACGTTTCCACTCCGGCGGCTCAAACGCCACACAAGAGCTGGGCGGCACACAGTGCCCTCTCCCAAAACTTACAACGAACGTGAGTGCGCAATGAGTCCTGCGATACCTTACAGAGTTGACGCTCTCCTTTACCGCCTGCTTCCTCACTAGGGCGGCACGCTTCACTTTACTACTGGAAAACGCTGGACTTTGACTCGAGGCCACGGCTCACCTTTCTGTCGCCGGTAATCTCCGGAGTGCTCTTGGAGACGCTCCCAGCAAGGAACTGAGACCAGCGAGCCTGATGCGAGTAAACTCGCACTTTTTCCCTGAGGCCTTCTGGAGCAAAGAAAAGACGGGCCCCAGGAGTGTGCCTCAGGCACCCTTCTCGCCGCATCTCATCCACCCGGGGGGGAAATTACGTTTGGGCAGGGTCGCCCTGTTTCAAACGTGAGCTCAGACAGTTATCCTCAGTAGTTTCTGACTACCTCAAGGACACAGCGGGAGGAACAGGGCCTTTCCTCGGAGACACTTTCGGACACAGGGTCCCCTGCAGTGCATCCACTGCCTAGGTCGTGAAGTACCTGAGGCGGGCCTCAGTGCTCCGTCCCATACCTAGCTGTGTTAAGGGTGAAAGATGTACGTTTCTTCCGGCTGCACTCACAGCCTAGCTCGCGCTTCTGCGAGAGTGCCGTCCTGAGCGTTTCCCTGGACTGAGTCGTCAGCACGGGGTGTTTCTGAAGCACAGGTCCGTTTCAGTCAGTGAGGCCGATCGACTTGCAGGGAGGCTGCCCAGCGCTGCTCCCACGCGTCTCTGTTATGACTGGGACACTCTACCTCGGCCCCCAGCAAGCAACGCGTGGCCCTTGCTAGGAATGTGAAGAGTGGCTCCCACGGGCCTCCTTTGCCCCTGAGGTTCCTCAGAAGCGACCGGCCGCTCCTCCGGCACAGAGCAGTCACCATGCCAAAGTGGTGCACGGCCGCCTCTGCTCTGTGTCCCCGGAGGCATCGGGGAGTTCAGGCCATCCAGCGTGGCGCATGGATTCATGGCACCCCTGCACCCCCAGCTCTGCTGACGTGAAACACTAGCCCTTGCCTTTGGGGCCTCAGGTCACCTTTCATTTGGCCGGAGCTGACTCTGCAGTGCAGTGGTGTGAGTCCCTAGAAAGGCATTTGCCAGCACAGGATGGGCTTTGAGAGAAGGCAGCCTTGCTCGCCCACAGCGACTACCCTGCGGTGGAGAGACGTCGGGCCGCAAGCGCTGCTCAGGCAGCTTGGAAGGCCGAAACAAGTCGCTCGCACACGGGCAGAAGGCGTACTTTGCCATCAGTGTCCCACTTTCAGGCTTGATGACACAGCATGTTTATCTGAACGTTCTGTCTAGCTATCTAGTACAAGGGAACGAGGGCCCCCTTCTGGTAAGAAAGGTTTCCCGGTGGGGGGTGCCGTACGTGCAGGAGAGCGTTCCCCACGCTGTGCCAAGTTTGGTACTTGGTGACTCGGGGTGGTCCCGAACGTCCAGCATTGTCCCGGGGACAGCCGTCCAGCGTTTTCTTTTTCAGGCTGGACGTAAACAACTAGCTTCCAGGTGCCGAAGGGAGTCGTCCTTGAGGCGTCCCCTGGTTTCACTGGGGACGCACAGTGGTGTTTCTCAGAAGAGCCCAAATCGCTCCCTGGGGCACACCAGCATGGAATGTAAGGCTGCTCAGAACTGCGTTCCTGAGGCCGTTTGCAGGCTGAACAAACGGGAGGTGTCGAGCGAAGAGGGCAGCACTGTGCCTTTACTGCTGGCACATCCGTGCAGTTAAAGCAAACGGACGTTTCCACTCCGGCGGCTCAAACGCCACACAAGAGCTGGGCGGCACACAGTGCCCTCTCCCAAAACTTACAACGAACGTGAGTGCGCAATGAGTCCTGCGATACCTTACAGAGTTGACGCTCTCCTTTACCGCCTGCTTCCTCACTAGGGCGGCACGCTTCACTTTACTACTGGAAAACGCTGGACTTTGACTCGAGGCCACGGCTCACCTTTCTGTCGCCGGTAATCTCCGGAATGCTCTTGGAGACGCTCCCAGCAAGGAACTGAGACCAGCGAGCCTGATGCGAGTAAACTCGCACTTTTTCCCTGAGGCCTTCTGGAGCAAAGAAAAGACGGGCCCCAGGAGTGTGCCTCAGGCACCCTTCTCGCCGCATCTCATCCACCCGGGGGGGGAAATTACGTTTGGGCAGGGTCGCCCTGTTTCAAACGTGAGCTCAGACAGTTATCCTCAGTAGTTTTCTGACTACCTCAAGGAAACAGCGGGAGGAACAGGGCCTTTCCTCGGAGACACTTTCGGACACAGGGTCCCCTGCAGTGCATCCACTGCCTAGGTCGTGAAGTACCTGAGGCGGGCCTCAGTGCTCCGTCCCATACCTAGCTGTGTTAAGGGTGAAAGATGTACGTTTCTTCCGGCTGCACTCACAGCCTAGCTCGCGCTTCTGCGAGAGTGCCGTCCTGAGCGTTTCCCTGGACTGAGTCGTCAGCACGGGGTGTTTCTGAAGCACAGGTCCGTTTCAGTCAGTGAGGCCGATCGACTTGCAGGGAGGCTGCCCAGCGCTGCTCCCACGCGTCTCTGTTATGACTGGGACACTCTACCTCGGCCCCCAGCAAGCAACGCGTGGCCCTTGCTAGGAATGTGAAGAGTGGCTCCCACGGGCCTCCTTTGCCCCTGAGGTTCCTCAGAAGCGACCGGCCGCTCCTCCGGCACAGAGCAGTCACCATGCCAAAGTGGTGCACGGCCGCCTCTGCTCTGTGTCCCCGGAGGCATCGGGGAGTTCAGGCCATCCAGCGTGGCGCATGGATTCATGGCACCCCTGCACCCCCAGCTCTGCTGACGTGAAACACTAGCCCTTGCCTTTGGGGCCTCAGGTCACCTTTCATTTGGCCGGAGCTGACTCTGCAGTGCAGTGGTGTGAGTCCCTAGAAAGGCATTTGCCAGCACAGGATGGGCTTTGAGAGAAGGCAGCCTTGCTCGCCCACAGCGACTACCCTGCGGTGGAGAGACGTCGGGCCGCAAGCGCTGCTCAGGCAGCTTGGAAGGCCGAAACAAGTCGCTCGCACACGGGCAGAAGGCGTACTTTGCCATCAGTGTCCCACTTTCAGGCTTGATGACACAGCATGTTTATCTGAACGTTCTGTCTAGCTATCTAGTACAAGGGAACGAGGGCCCCCTTCTGGTAAGAAAGGTTTCCCGGTGGGGGGTGCCGTACGTGCAGGAGAGCGTTCCCCACGCTGTGCCAAGTTTGGTACTTGGTGACTCGGGGTGGTCCCGAACGTCCAGCATTGTCCCGGGGACAGCCGTCCAGCGTTTTCTTTTTCAGGCTGGACGTAAACAACTAGCTTCCAGGTGCCGAAGGGAGTCGTCCTTGAGGCGTCCCCTGGTTTCACTGGGGACGCACAGTGGTGTTTCTCAGAAGAGCCCAAATCGCTCCCTGGGGCACACCAGCATGGAATGTAAGGCTGCTCAGAACTGCGTTCCTGAGGCCGTTTGCAGGCTGAACAAACGGGAGGTGTCGAGCGAAGAGGGCAGCACTGTGCCTTTACTGCTGGCACATCCGTGCAGTTAAAGCAAACGGACGTTTCCACTCCGGCGGCTCAAACGCCACACAAGAGCTGGGCGGCACACAGTGCCCTCTCCCAAAACTTACAACGAACGTGAGTGCGCAATGAGTCCTGCGATACCTTACAGAGTTGACGCTCTCCTTTACCGCCTGCTTCCTCACTAGGGCGGCACGCTTCACTTTACTACTGGAAAACGCTGGACTTTGACTCGAGGCCACGGCTCACCTTTCTGTCGCCGGTAATCTCCGGAATGCTCTTGGAGACGCTCCCAGCAAGGAACTGAGACCAGCGAGCCTGATGCGAGTAAACTCGCACTTTTTCCCTGAGGCCTTCTGGATCAAAGAAAAGACGGGCCCCAGGAGTGTGCCTCAGGCACCCTTCTCGCCGCATCTCATCCACCCGGGGGGGGAAATTACGTTTGGGCAGGGTCGCCCTGTTTCAAACGTGAGCTCAGACAGTTATCCTCAGTAGTTTTCTGACTACCTCAAGGACACAGCGGGAGGAACAGGGCCTTTCCTCGGAGACACTTTCGGACACAGGGTCCCCTGCAGTGCATCCACTGCCTAGGTCGTGAAGTACCTGAGGCGGGCCTCAGTGCTCCGTCCCATACCTAGCTGTGTTAAGGGTGAAAGATGTACGTTTCTTCCGGCTGCACTCACAGCCTAGCTCGCGCTTCTGCGAGAGTGCCGTCCTGAGCGTTTCCCTGGACTGAGTCGTCAGCACGGGGTGTTTCTGAAGCACAGGTCCGTTTCAGTCAGTGAGGCCGATCGACTTGCAGGGAGGCTGCCCAGCGCTGCTCCCACGCGTCTCTGTTATGACTGGGACACTCTACCTCGGCCCCCAGCAAGCAACGCGTGGCCCTTGCTAGGAATGTGAAGAGTGGCTCCCACGGGCCTCCTTTGCCCCTGAGGTTCCTCAGAAGCGACCGGCCGCTCCTCCGGCACAGAGCAGTCACCATGCCAAAGTGGTGCACG
Source organism: Mesoplodon mirus (assembly GCF_964341445.2). NCBI lineage: Eukaryota > Metazoa > Chordata > Mammalia > Artiodactyla > Ziphiidae > Mesoplodon > Mesoplodon mirus. Next base: position 45,631 of record NW_028294452.1, on the reverse strand, counting down.
GCCGCCTCTGCTCTGTGTCCCCGGAGGCATCGGGGAGTTCAGGCCATCCAGCGTGGCGCATGGATTCATGGCACCCCTGCACCCCCAGCTCTGCTGACGTGAAACACTAGCCCTTGCCTTTGGGGCCTCAGGTCACCTTTCATTTGGCCGGAGCTGACTCTGCAGTGCAGTGGTGTGAGTCCCTAGAAAGGCATTTGCCAGCACAGGATGGGCTTTGAGAGAAGGCAGCCTTGCTCGCCCACAGCGACTACCCTGCGGTGGAGAGACGTCGGGCCGCAAGCGCTGCTCAGGCAGCTTGGAAGGCCGAAACAAGTCGCTCGCACACGGGCAGAAGGCGTACTTTGCCATCAGTGTCCCACTTTCAGGCTTGATGACACAGCATGTTTATCTGAACGTTCTGTCTAGCTATCTAGTACAAGGGAACGAGGGCCCCCTTCTGGTAAGAAAGGTTTCCCGGTGGGGGGTGCCGTACGTGCAGGAGAGCGTTCCCCACGCTGTGCCAAGTTTGGTACTTGGTGACTCGGGGTGGTCCCGAACGTCCAGCATTGTCCCGGGGACAGCCGTCCAGCGTTTTCTTTTTCAGGCTGGACGTAAACAACTAGCTTCCAGGTGCCGAAGGGAGTCGTCCTTGAGGCGTCCCCTGGTTTCACTGGGGACGCACAGTGGTGTTTCTCAGAAGAGCCCAAATCGCTCCCTGGGGCACACCAGCATGGAATGTAAGGCTGCTCAGAACTGCGTTCCTGAGGCCGTTTGCAGGCTGAACAAACGGGAGGTGTCGAGCGAAGAGGGCAGCACTGTGCCTTTACTGCTGGCACATCCGTGCAGTTAAAGCAAACGGACGTTTCCACTCCGGCGGCTCAAACGCCACACAAGAGCTGGGCGGCACACAGTGCCCTCTCCCAAAACTTACAACGAACGTGAGTGCGCAATGAGTCCTGCGATACCTTACAGAGTTGACGCTCTCCTTTACCGCCTGCTTCCTCACTAGGGCGGCACGCTTCACTTTACTACTGGAAAACGCTGGACTTTGACTCGAGGCCACGGCTCACCTTTCTGTCGCCGGTAATCTCCGGAGTGCTCTTGGAGACGCTCCCAGCAAGGAACTGAGACCAGCGAGCCTGATGCGAGTAAACTCGCACGTTTTCCCTGAGGCCTTCTGGAGCAAAGAAAAGACGGGCCCCAGGAGTGTGCCTCAGGCACCCTTCTCGCCGCATCTCATCCACCCGGGGGGGAAATTACGTTTGGGCAGGGTCGCCCTGTTTCAAACGTGAGCTCAGACAGTTATCCTCAGTAGTTTCTGACTACCTCAAGGACACAGCGGGAGGAACAGGGCCTTTCCTCGGAGACACTTTCGGACACAGGGTCCCCTGCAGTGCATCCACTGCCTAGGTCGTGAAGTACCTGAGGCGGGCCTCAGTGCTCCGTCCCATACCTAGCTGTGTTAAGGGTGAAAGATGTACGTTTCTTCCGGCTGCACTCACAGCCTAGCTCGCGCTTCTGCGAGAGTGCCGTCCTGAGCGTTTCCCTGGACTGAGTCGTCAGCACGGGGTGTTTCTGAAGCACAGGTCCGTTTCAGTCAGTGAGGCCGATCGACTTGCAGGGAGGCTGCCCAGCGCTGCTCCCACGCGTCTCTGTTATGACTGGGACACTCTACCTCGGCCCCCAGCAAGCAACGCGTGGCCCTTGCTAGGAATGTGAAGAGTGGCTCCCACGGGCCTCCTTTGCCCCTGAGGTTCCTCAGAAGCGACCGGCCGCTCCTCCGGCACAGAGCAGTCACCATGCCAAAGTGGTGCACGGCCGCCTCTGCTCTGTGTCCCCGGAGGCATCGGGGAGTTCAGGCCATCCAGCGTGGCGCATGGATTCATGGCACCCCTGCACCCCCAGCTCTGCTGACGTGAAACACTAGCCCTTGCCTTTGGGGCCTCAGGTCACCTTTCATTTGGCCGGAGCTGACTCTGCAGTGCAGTGGTGTGAGTCCCTAGAAAGGCATTTGCCAGCACAGGATGGGCTTTGAGAGAAGGCAGCCTTGCTCGCCCACAGCGACTACCCTGCGGTGGAGAGACGTCGGGCCGCAAGCGCTGCTCAGGCAGCTTGGAAGGCCGAAACAAGTCGCTCGCACACGGGCAGAAGGCGTACTTTGCCATCAGTGTCCCACTTTCAGGCTTGATGACACAGCATGTTTATCTGAACGTTCTGTCTAGCTATCTAGTACAAGGGAACGAGGGCCCCCTTCTGGTAAGAAAGGTTTCCCGGTGGGGGGTGCCGTACGTGCAGGAGAGCGTTCCCCACGCTGTGCCAAGTTTGGTACTTGGTGACTCGGGGTGGTCCCGAACGTCCAGCATTGTCCCGGGGACAGCCGTCCAGCGTTTTCTTTTTCAGGCTGGACGTAAACAACTAGCTTCCAGGTGCCGAAGGGAGTCGTCCTTGAGGCGTCCCCTGGTTTCACTGGGGACGCACAGTGGTGTTTCTCAGAAGAGCCCAAATCGCTCCCTGGGGCACACCAGCATGGAATGTAAGGCTGCTCAGAACTGCGTTCCTGAGGCCGTTTGCAGGCTGAACAAACGGGAGGTGTCGAGCGAAGAGGGCAGCACTGTGCCTTTACTGCTGGCACATCCGTGCAGTTAAAGCAAACGGACGTTTCCACTCCGGCGGCTCAAACGCCACACAAGAGCTGGGCGGCACACAGTGCCCTCTCCCAAAACTTACAACGAACGTGAGTGCGCAATGAGTCCTGCGATACCTTACAGAGTTGACGCTCTCCTTTACCGCCTGCTTCCTCACTAGGGCGGCACGCTTCACTTTACTACTGGAAAACGCTGGACTTTGACTCGAGGCCACGGCTCACCTTTCTGTCGCCGGTAATCTCCGGAGTGCTCTTGGAGACGCTCCCAGCAAGGAACTGAGACCAGCGAGCCTGATGCGAGTAAACTCGCACTTTTTCCCTGAGGCCTTCTGGAGCAAAGAAAAGACGGGCCCCAGGAGTGTGCCTCAGGCACCCTTCTCGCCGCATCTCATCCACCCGGGGGGGGAAATTACGTTTGGGCAGGGTCGCCCTGTTTCAAACGTGAGCTCAGACAGTTATCCTCAGTAGTTTTCTGACTACCTCAAGGAAACAGCGGGAGGAACAGGGCCTTTCCTCGGAGACACTTTCGGACACAGGGTCCCCTGCAGTGCATCCACTGCCTAGGTCGTGAAGTACCTGAGGCGGGCCTCAGTGCTCCGTCCCATACCTAGCTGTGTTAAGGGTGAAAGATGTACGTTTCTTCCGGCTGCACTCACAGCCTAGCTCGCGCTTCTGCGAGAGTGCCGTCCTGAGCGTTTCCCTGGACTGAGTCGTCAGCACGGGGTGTTTCTGAAGCACAGGTCCGTTTCAGTCAGTGAGGCCGATCGACTTGCAGGGAGGCTGCCCAGCGCTGCTCCCACGCGTCTCTGTTATGACTGGGACACTCTACCTCGGCCCCCAGCAAGCAACGCGTGGCCCTTGCTAGGAATGTGAAGAGTGGCTCCCACGGGCCTCCTTTCCCCCTGAGGTTCCTCAGAAGCGACCGGCCGCTCCTCCGGCACAGAGCAGTCACCATGCCAAAGTGGTGCACGGCCGCCTCTGCTCTGTGTCCCCGGAGGCATCGGGGAGTTCAGGCCATCCAGCGTGGCGCATGGATTCATGGCACCCCTGCACCCCCAGCTCTGCTGACGTGAAACACTAGCCCTTGCCTTTGGGGCCTCAGGTCACCTTTCATTTGGCCGGAGCTGACTCTGCAGTGCAGTGGTGTGAGTCCCTAGAAAGGCATTTGCCAGCACAGGATGGGCTTTGAGAGAAGGCAGCCTTGCTCGCCCACAGCGACTACCCTGCGGTGGAGAGACGTCGGGCCGCAAGCGCTGCTCAGGCAGCTTGGAAGGCCGAAACAAGTCGCTCGCACACGGGCAGAAGGCGTACTTTGCCATCAGTGTCCCACTTTCAGGCTTGATGACACAGCATGTTTATCTGAACGTTCTGTCTAGCTATCTAGTACAAGGGAACGAGGGCCCCCTTCTGGTAAGAAAGGTTTCCCGGTGGGGGGTGCCGTACGTGCAGGAGAGCGTTCCCCACGCTGTGCCAAGTTTGGTACTTGGTGACTCGGGGTGGTCCCGAACGTCCAGCATTGTCCCGGGGACAGCCGTCCAGCGTTTTCTTTTTCAGGCTGGACGTAAACAACTAGCTTCCAGGTGCCGAAGGGAGTCGTCCTTGAGGCGTCCCCTGGTTTCACTGGGGACGCACAGTGGTGTTTCTCAGAAGAGCCCAAATCGCTCCCTGGGGCACACCAGCATGGAATGTAAGGCTGCTCAGAACTGCGTTCCTGAGGCCGTTTGCAGGCTGAACAAACGGGAGGTGTCGAGCGAAGAGGGCAGCACTGTGCCTTTACTGCTGGCACATCCGTGCAGTTAAAGCAAACGGACGTTTCCACTCCGGCGGCTCAAACGCCACACAAGAGCTGGGCGGCACACAGTGCCCTCTCCCAAAACTTACAACGAACGTGAGTGCGCAATGAGTCCTGCGATACCTTACAGAGTTGACGCTCTCCTTTACCGCCTGCTTCCTCACTAGGGCGGCACGCTTCACTTTACTACTGGAAAACGCTGGACTTTGACTCGAGGCCACGGCTCACCTTTCTGTCGCCGGTAATCTCCGGAATGCTCTTGGAGACGCTCCCAGCAAGGAACTGAGACCAGCGAGCCTGATGCGAGTAAACTCGCACTTTTTCCCTGAGGCCTTCTGGAGCAAACAAAAGACGGGCCCCAGGAGTGTGCCTCAGGCACCCTTCTCGCCGCATCTCATCCACCCGGGGGGGGAAATTACGTTTGGGCAGGGTCGCCCTGTTTCAAACGTGAGCTCAGACAGTTATCCTCAGTAGTTTTCTGACTACCTCAAGGAAACAGCGGGAGGAACAGGGCCTTTCCTCGGAGACACTTTCGGACACAGGGTCCCCTGCAGTGCATCCACTGCCTAGGTCGTGAAGTACCTGAGGCGGGCCTCAGTGCTCCGTCCCATACCTAGCTGTGTTAAGGGTGAAAGATGTACGTTTCTTCCGGCTGCACTCACAGCCTAGCTCGCGCTTCTGCGAGAGTGCCGTCCTGAGCGTTTCCCTGGACTGAGTCGTCAGCACGGGGTGTTTCTGAAGCACAGGTCCGTTTCAGTCAGTGAGGCCGATCGACTTGCAGGGAGGCTGCCCAGCGCTGCTCCCACGCGTCTCTGTTATGACTGGGACACTCTACCTCGGCCCCCAGCAAGCAACGCGTGGCCCTTGCTAGGAATGTGAAGAGTGGCTCCCACGGGCCTCCTTTCCCCCTGAGGTTCCTCAGAAGCGACCGGCCGCTCCTCCGGCACAGAGCAGTCACCATGCCAAAGTGGTGCACGGCCGCCTCTGCTCTGTGTCCCCGGAGGCATCGGGGAGTTCAGGCCATCCAGCGTGGCGCATGGATTCATGGCACCCCTGCACCCCCAGCTCTGCTGACGTGAAACACTAGCCCTTGCCTTTGGGGCCTCAGGTCACCTTTCATTTGGCCGGAGCTGACTCTGCAGTGCAGTGGTGTGAGTCCCTAGAAAGGCATTTGCCAGCACAGGATGGGCTTTGAGAGAAGGCAGCCTTGCTCGCCCACAGCGACTACCCTGCGGTGGAGAGACGTCGGGCCGCAAGCGCTGCTCAGGCAGCTTGGAAGGCCGAAACAAGTCGCTCGCACACGGGCAGAAGGCGTACTTTGCCATCAGTGTCCCACTTTCAGGCTTGATGACACAGCATGTTTATCTGAACGTTCTGTCTAGCTATCTAGTACAAGGGAACGAGGGCCCCCTTCTGGTAAGAAAGGTTTCCCGGTGGGGGGTGCCGTACGTGCAGGAGAGCGTTCCCCACGCTGTGCCAAGTTTGGTACTTGGTGACTCGGGGTGGTCCCGAACGTCCAGCATTGTCCCGGGGACAGCCGTCCAGCGTTTTCTTTTTCAGGCTGGACGTAAACAACTAGCTTCCAGGTGCCGAAGGGAGTCGTCCTTGAGGCGTCCCCTGGTTTCACTGGGGACGCACAGTGGTGTTTCTCAGAAGAGCCCAAATCGCTCCCTGGGGCACACCAGCATGGAATGTAAGGCTGCTCAGAACTGCGTTCCTGAGGCCGTTTGCAGGCTGAACAAACGGGAGGTGTCGAGCGAAGAGGGCAGCACTGTGCCTTTACTGCTGGCACATCCGTGCAGTTAAAGCAAACGGACGTTTCCACTCCGGCGGCTCAAACGCCACACAAGAGCTGGGCGGCACACAGTGCCCTCTCCCAAAACTTACAACGAACGTGAGTGCGCAATGAGTCCTGCGATACCTTACAGAGTTGACGCTCTCCTTTACCGCCTGCTTCCTCACTAGGGCGGCACGCTTCACTTTACTACTGGAAAACGCTGGACTTTGACTCGAGGCCACGGCTCACCTTTCTGTCGCCGGTAATCTCCGGAATGCTCTTGGAGACGCTCCCAGCAAGGAACTGAGACCAGCGAGCCTGATGCGAGTAAACTCGCACTTTTTCCCTGAGGCCTTCTGGAGCAAACAAAAGACGGGCCCCAGGAGTGTGCCTCAGGCACCCTTCTCGCCGCATCTCATCCACCCGGGGGGGGAAATTACGTTTGGGCAGGGTCGCCCTGTTTCAAACGTGAGCTCAGACAGTTATCCTCAGTAGTTTTCTGACTACCTCAAGGAAACAGCGGGAGGAACAGGGCCTTTCCTCGGAGACACTTTCGGACACAGGGTCCCCTGCAGTGCATCCACTGCCTAGGTCGTGAAGTACCTGAGGCGGGCCTCAGTGCTCCGTCCCATACCTAGCTGTGTTAAGGGTGAAAGATGTACGTTTCTTCCGGCTGCACTCACAGCCTAGCTCGCGCTTCTGCGAGAGTGCCGTCCTGAGCGTTTCCCTGGACTGAGTCGTCAGCACGGGGTGTTTCTGAAGCACAGGTCCGTTTCAGTCAGTGAGGCCGATCGACTTGCAGGGAGGCTGCCCAGCGCTGCTCCCACGCGTCTCTGTTATGACTGGGACACTCTACCTCGGCCCCCAGCAAGCAACGCGTGGCCCTTGCTAGGAATGTGAAGAGTGGCTCCCACGGGCCTCCTTTCCCCCTGAGGTTCCTCAGAAGCGACCGGCCGCTCCTCCGGCACAGAGCAGTCACCATGCCAAAGTGGTGCACGGCCGCCTCTGCTCTGTGTCCCCGGAGGCATCGGGGAGTTCAGGCCATCCAGCGTGGCGCATGGATTCATGGCACCCCTGCACCCCCAGCTCTGCTGACGTGAAACACTAGCCCTTGCCTTTGGGGCCTCAGGTCACCTTTCATTTGGCCGGAGCTGACTCTGCAGTGCAGTGGTGTGAGTCCCTAGAAAGGCATTTGCCAGCACAGGATGGGCTTTGAGAGAAGGCAGCCTTGCTCGCCCACAGCGACTACCCTGCGGTGGAGAGACGTCGGGCCGCAAGCGCTGCTCAGGCAGCTTGGAAGGCCGAAACAAGTCGCTCGCACACGGGCAGAAGGCGTACTTTGCCATCAGTGTCCCACTTTCAGGCTTGATGACACAGCATGTTTATCTGAACGTTCTGTCTAGCTATCTAGTACAAGGGAACGAGGGCCCCCTTCTGGTAAGAAAGGTTTCCCGGTGGGGGGTGCCGTACGTGCAGGAGAGCGTTCCCCACGCTGTGCCAAGTTTGGTACTTGGTGACTCGGGGTGGTCCCGAACGTCCAGCATTGTCCCGGGGACAGCCGTCCAGCGTTTTCTTTTTCAGGCTGGACGTAAACAACTAGCTTCCAGGTGCCGAAGGGAGTCGTCCTTGAGGCGTCCCCTGGTTTCACTGGGGACGCACAGTGGTGTTTCTCAGAAGAGCCCAAATCGCTCCCTGGGGCACACCAGCATGGAATGTAAGGCTGCTCAGAACTGCGTTCCTGAGGCCGTTTGCAGGCTGAACAAACGGGAGGTGTCGAGCGAAGAGGGCAGCACTGTGCCTTTACTGCTGGCACATCCGTGCAGTTAAAGCAAACGGACGTTTCCACTCCGGCGGCTCAAACGCCACACAAGAGCTGGGCGGCACACAGTGCCCTCTCCCAAAACTTACAACGAACGTGAGTGCGCAATGAGTCCTGCGATACCTTACAGAGTTGACGCTCTCCTTTACCGCCTGCTTCCTCACTAGGGCGGCACGCTTCACTTTACTACTGGAAAACGCTGGACTTTGACTCGAGGCCACGGCTCACCTTTCTGTCGCCGGTAATCTCCGGAGTGCTCTTGGAGACGCTCCCAGCAAGGAACTGAGACCAGCGAGCCTGATGCGAGTAAACTCGCACGTTTTCCCTGAGGTCTTCTGGAGCAAAGAAAAGACGGGCCCCAGGAGTGTGCCTCAGGCACCCTTCTCGCCGCATCTCATCCACCCGGGGGGGGAAATTACGTTTGGGCAGGGTCGCCCTGTTTCAAACGTGAGCTCAGACAGTTATCCTCAGTAGTTTTCTGACTACCTCAAGGAAACAGCGGGAGGAACAGGGCCTTTCCTCGGAGACACTTTCGGACACAGGGTCCCCTGCAGTGCATCCACTGCCTAGGTCGTGAAGTACCTGAGGCGGGCCTCAGTGCTCCGTCCCATACCTAGCTGTGTTAAGGGTGAAAGATGTACGTTTCTTCCGGCTGCACTCACAGCCTAGCTCGCGCTTCTGCGAGAGTGCCGTCCTGAGCGTTTCCCTGGACTGAGTCGTCAGCACGGGGTGTTTCTGAAGCACAGGTCCGTTTCAGTCAGTGAGGCCGATCGACTTGCAGGGAGGCTGCCCAGCGCTGCTCCCACGCGTCTCTGTTATGACTGGGACACTCTACCTCGGCCCCCAGCAAGCAACGCGTGGCCCTTGCTAGGAATGTGAAGAGTGGCTCCCACGGGCCTCCTTTCCCCCTGAGGTTCCTCAGAAGCGACCGGCCGCTCCTCCGGCACAGAGCAGTCACCATGCCAAAGTGGTGCACGGCCGCCTCTGCTCTGTGTCCCCGGAGGCATCGGGGAGTTCAGGCCATCCAGCGTGGCGCATGGATTCATGGCACCCCTGCACCCCCAGCTCTGCTGACGTGAAACACTAGCCCTTGCCTTTGGGGCCTCAGGTCACCTTTCATTTGGCCGGAGCTGACTCTGCAGTGCAGTGGTATGAGTCCCTAGAAAGGCATTTGCCAGCACAGGATGGGCTTTGAGAGAAGGCAGCCTTGCTCGCCCACAGCGACTACCCTGCGGTGGAGAGACGTCGGGCCGCAAGCGCTGCTCAGGCAGCTTGGAAGGCCGAAACAAGTCGCTCGCACACGGGCAGAAGGCGTACTTTGCCATCAGTGTCCCACTTTCAGGCTTGATGACACAGCATGTTTATCTGAACGTTCTGTCTAGCTATCTAGTACAAGGGAACGAGGGCCCCCTTCTGGTAAGAAAGGTTTCCCGGTGGGGGGTGCCGTACGTGCAGGAGAGCGTTCCCCACGCTGTGCCAAGTTTGGTACTTGGTGACTCGGGGTGGTCCCGAACGTCCAGCATTGTCCCGGGGACAGCCGTCCAGCGTTTTCTTTTTCAGGCTGGACGTAAACAACTAGCTTCCAGGTGCCGAAGGGAGTCGTCCTTGAGGCGTCCCCTGGTTTCACTGGGGACGCACAGTGGTGTTTCTCAGAAGAGCCCAAATCGCTCCCTGGGGCACACCAGCATGGAATGTAAGGCTGCTCAGAACTGCGTTCCTGAGGCCGTTTGCAGGCTGAACAAACGGGAGGTGTCGAGCGAAGAGGGCAGCACTGTGCCTTTACTGCTGGCACATCCGTGCAGTTAAAGCAAACGGACGTTTCCACTCCGGCGGCTCAAACGCCACACAAGAGCTGGGCGGCACACAGTGCCCTCTCCCAAAACTTACAACGAACGTGAGTGCGCAATGAGTCCTGCGATACCTTACAGAGTTGACGCTCTCCTTTACCGCCTGCTTCCTCACTAGGGCGGCACGCTTCACTTTACTACTGGAAAACGCTGGACTTTGACTCGAGGCCACGGCTCACCTTTCTGTCGCCGGTAATCTCCGGAATGCTCTTGGAGACGCTCCCAGCAAGGAACTGAGACCAGCGAGCCTGATGCGAGTAAACTCGCACTTTTTCCCTGAGGCCTTCTGGAGCAAAGAAAAGACGGGCCCCAGGAGTGTGCCTCAGGCACCCTTCTCGCCGCATCTCATCCACCCGGGGGGGAAATTACGTTTGGGCAGGGTCGCCCTGTTTCAAACGTGAGTTCAGACAGTTATCCTCAGTAGTTTCTGACTACCTCAAGGACACAGCGGGAGGAACAGGGCCTTTCCTCGGAGACACTTTCGGACACAGGGTCCCCTGCAGTGCATCCACTGCCTAGGTCGTGAAGTACCTGAGGCGGGCCTCAGTGCTCCGTCCCATACCTAGCTGTGTTAAGGGTGAAAGATGTACGTTTCTTCCGGCTGCACTCACAGCCTAGCTCGCGCTTCTGCGAGAGTGCCGTCCTGAGCGTTTCCCTGGACTGAGTCGTCAGCACGGGGTGTTTCTGAAGCACAGGTCCGTTTCAGTCAGTGAGGCCGATCGACTTGCAGGGAGGCTGCCCAGCGCTGCTCCCACGCGTCTCTGTTATGACTGGGACACTCTACCTCGGCCCCCAGCAAGCAACGCGTGGCCCTTGCTAGGAATGTGAAGAGTGGCTCCCACGGGCCTCCTTTGCCCCTGAGGTTCCTCAGAAGCGACCGGCCGCTCCTCCGGCACAGAGCAGTCACCATGCCAAAGTGGTGCACGGCCGCCTCTGCTCTGTGTCCCCGGAGGCATCGGGGAGTTCAGGCCATCCAGCGTGGCGCATGGATTCATGGCACCCCTGCACCCCCAGCTCTGCTGACGTGAAACACTAGCCCTTGCCTTGGGGCCTCAGGTCACCTTTCATTTGGCCGGAGCTGACTCTGCAGTGCAGTGGTATGAGTCCCTAGAAAGGCATTTGCCAGCACAGGATGGGCTTTGAGAGAAGGCAGCCTTGCTCGCCCACAGCGACTACCCTGCGGTGGAGAGACGTCGGGCCGCAAGCGCTGCTCAGGCAGCTTGGAAGGCCGAAACAAGTCGCTCGCACACGGGCAGAAGGCGTACTTTGCCATCAGTGTCCCACTTTCAGGCTTGATGACACAGCATGTTTATCTGAACGTTCTGTCTAGCTATCTAGTACAAGGGAACGAGGGCCCCCTTCTGGTAAGAAAGGTTTCCCGGTGGGGGGTGCCGTACGTGCAGGAGAGCGTTCCCCACGCTGTGCCAAGTTTGGTACTTGGTGACTCGGGGTGGTCCCGAACGTCCAGCATTGTCCCGGGGACAGCCGTCCAGCGTTTTCTTTTTCAGGCTGGACGTAAACAACTAGCTTCCAGGTGCCGAAGGGAGTCGTCCTTGAGGCGTCCCCTGGTTTCACTGGGGACGCACAGTGGTGTTTCTCAGAAGAGCCCAAATCGCTCCCTGGGGCACACCAGCATGGAATGTAAGGCTGCTCAGAACTGCGTTCCTGAGGCCGTTTGCAGGCTGAACAAACGGGAGGTGTCGAGCGAAGAGGGCAGCACTGTGCCTTTACTGCTGGCACATCCGTGCAGTTAAAGCAAACGGACGTTTCCACTCCGGCGGCTCAAACGCCACACAAGAGCTGGGCGGCACACAGTGCCCTCTCCCAAAACTTACAACGAACGTGAGTGCGCAATGAGTCCTGCGATACCTTACAGAGTTGACGCTCTCCTTTACCGCCTGCTTCCTCACTAGGGCGGCACGCTTCACTTTACTACTGGAAAACGCTGGACTTTGACTCGAGGCCACGGCTCACCTTTCTGTCGCCGGTAATCTCCGGAGTGCTCTTGGAGACGCTCCCAGCAAGGAACTGAGACCAGCGAGCCTGATGCGAGTAAACTCGCACTTTTTCCCTGAGGCCTTCTGGAGCAAAGAAAAGACGGGCCCCAGGAGTGTGCCTCAGGCACCCTTCTCGCCGCATCTCATCCACCCGGGGGGGAAATTACGTTTGGGCAGGGTCGCCCTGTTTCAAACGTGAGCTCAGACAGTTATCCTCAGTAGTTTCTGACTACCTCAAGGACACAGCGGGAGGAACAGGGCCTTTCCTCGGAGACACTTTCGGACACAGGGTCCCCTGCAGTGCATCCACTGCCTAGGTCGTGAAGTACCTGAGGCGGGCCTCAGTGCTCCGTCCCATACCTAGCTGTGTTAAGGGTGAAAGATGTACGTTTCTTCCGGCTGCACTCACAGCCTAGCTCGCGCTTCTGCGAGAGTGCCGTCCTGAGCGTTTCCCTGGACTGAGTCGTCAGCACGGGGTGTTTCTGAAGCACAGGTCCGTTTCAGTCAGTGAGGCCGATCGACTTGCAGGGAGGCTGCCCAGCGCTGCTCCCACGCGTCTCTGTTATGACTGGGACACTCTACCTCGGCCCCCAGCAAGCAACGCGTGGCCCTTGCTAGGAATGTGAAGAGTGGCTCCCACGGGCCTCCTTTGCCCCTGAGGTTCCTCAGAAGCGACCGGCCGCTCCTCCGGCACAGAGCAGTCACCATGCCAAAGTGGTGCACGGCCGCCTCTGCTCTGTGTCCCCGGAGGCATCGGGGAGTTCAGGCCATCCAGCGTGGCGCATGGATTCATGGCACCCCTGCACCCCCAGCTCTGCTGACGTGAAACACTAGCCCTTGCCTTTGGGGCCTCAGGTCACCTTTCATTTGGCCGGAGCTGACTCTGCAGTGCAGTGGTGTGAGTCCCTAGAAAGGCATTTGCCAGCACAGGATGGGCTTTGAGAGAAGGCAGCCTTGCTCGCCCACAGCGACTACCCTGCGGTGGAGAGACGTCGGGCCGCAAGCGCTGCTCAGGCAGCTTGGAAGGCCGAAACAAGTCGCTCGCACACGGGCAGAAGGCGTACTTTGCCATCAGTGTCCCACTTTCAGGCTTGATGACACAGCATGTTTATCTGAACGTTCTGTCTAGCTATCTAGTACAAGGGAACGAGGGCCCCCTTCTGGTAAGAAAGGTTTCCCGGTGGGGGGTGCCGTACGTGCAGGAGAGCGTTCCCCACGCTGTGCCAAGTTTGGTACTTGGTGACTCGGGGTGGTCCCGAACGTCCAGCATTGTCCCGGGGACAGCCGTCCAGCGTTTTCTTTTTCAGGCTGGACGTAAACAACTAGCTTCCAGGTGCCGAAGGGAGTCGTCCTTGAGGCGTCCCCTGGTTTCACTGGGGACGCACAGTGGTGTTTCTCAGAAGAGCCCAAATCGCTCCCTGGGGCACACCAGCATGGAATGTAAGGCTGCTCAGAACTGCGTTCCTGAGGCCGTTTGCAGGCTGAACAAACGGGAGGTGTCGAGCGAAGAGGGCAGCACTGTGCCTTTACTGCTGGCACATCCGTGCAGTTAAAGCAAACGGACGTTTCCACTCCGGCGGCTCAAACGCCACACAAGAGCTGGGCGGCACACAGTGCCCTCTCCCAAAACTTACAACGAACGTGAGTGCGCAATGAGTCCTGCGATACCTTACAGAGTTGACGCTCTCCTTTACCGCCTGCTTCCTCACTAGGGCGGCACGCTTCACTTTACTACTGGAAAACGCTGGACTTTGACTCGAGGCCACGGCTCACCTTTCTGTCGCCGGTAATCTCCGGAATGCTCTTGGAGACGCTCCCAGCAAGGAACTGAGACCAGCGAGCCTGATGCGAGTAAACTCGCACTTTTTCCCTGAGGCCTTCTGGAGCAAAGAAAAGACGGGCCCCAGGAGTGTGCCTCAGGCACCCTTCTCGCCGCATCTCATCCACCCGGGGGGGGAAATTACGTTTGGGCAGGGTCGCCCTGTTTCAAACGTGAGCTCAGACAGTTATCCTCAGTAGTTTTCTGACTACCTCAAGGAAACAGCGGGAGGAACAGGGCCTTTCCTCGGAGACACTTTCGGACACAGGGTCCCCTGCAGTGCATCCACTGCCTAGGTCGTGAAGTACCTGAGGCGGGCCTCAGTGCTCCGTCCCATACCTAGCTGTGTTAAGGGTGAAAGATGTACGTTTCTTCCGGCTGCACTCACAGCCTAGCTCGCGCTTCTGCGAGAGTGCCGTCCTGAGCGTTTCCCTGGACTGAGTCGTCAGCACGGGGTGTTTCTGAAGCACAGGTCCGTTTCAGTCAGTGAGGCCGATCGACTTGCAGGGAGGCTGCCCAGCGCTGCTCCCACGCGTCTCTGTTATGACTGGGACACTCTACCTCGGCCCCCAGCAAGCAACGCGTGGCCCTTGCTAGGAATGTGAAGAGTGGCTCCCACGGGCCTCCTTTGCCCCTGAGGTTCCTCAGAAGCGACCGGCCGCTCCTCCGGCACAGAGCAGTCACCATGCCAAAGTGGTGCACGGCCGCCTCTGCTCTGTGTCCCCGGAGGCATCGGGGAGTTCAGGCCATCCAGCGTGGCGCATGGATTCATGGCACCCCTGCACCCCCAGCTCTGCTGACGTGAAACACTAGCCCTTGCCTTTGGGGCCTCAGGTCACCTTTCATTTGGCCGGAGCTGACTCTGCAGTGCAGTGGTGTGAGTCCCTAGAAAGGCATTTGCCAGCACAGGATGGGCTTTGAGAGAAGGCAGCCTTGCTCGCCCACAGCGACTACCCTGCGGTGGAGAGACGTCGGGCCGCAAGCGCTGCTCAGGCAGCTTGGAAGGCCGAAACAAGTCGCTCGCACACGGGCAGAAGGCGTACTTTGCCATCAGTGTCCCACTTTCAGGCTTGATGACACAGCATGTTTATCTGAACGTTCTGTCTAGCTATCTAGTACAAGGGAACGAGGGCCCCCTTCTGGTAAGAAAGGTTTCCCGGTGGGGGGTGCCGTACGTGCAGGAGAGCGTTCCCCACGCTGTGCCAAGTTTGGTACTTGGTGACTCGGGGTGGTCCCGAACGTCCAGCATTGTCCCGGGGACAGCCGTCCAGCGTTTTCTTTTTCAGGCTGGACGTAAACAACTAGCTTCCAGGTGCCGAAGGGAGTCGTCCTTGAGGCGTCCCCTGGTTTCACTGGGGACGCACAGTGGTGTTTCTCAGAAGAGCCCAAATCGCTCCCTGGGGCACACCAGCATGGAATGTAAGGCTGCTCAGAACTGCGTTCCTGAGGCCGTTTGCAGGCTGAACAAACGGGAGGTGTCGAGCGAAGAGGGCAGCACTGTGCCTTTACTGCTGGCACATCCGTGCAGTTAAAGCAAACGGACGTTTCCACTCCGGCGGCTCAAACGCCACACAAGAGCTGGGCGGCACACAGTGCCCTCTCCCAAAACTTACAACGAACGTGAGTGCGCAATGAGTCCTGCGATACCTTACAGAGTTGACGCTCTCCTTTACCGCCTGCTTCCTCACTAGGGCGGCACGCTTCACTTTACTACTGGAAAACGCTGGACTTTGACTCGAGGCCACGGCTCACCTTTCTGTCGCCGGTAATCTCCGGAATGCTCTTGGAGACGCTCCCAGCAAGGAACTGAGACCAGCGAG
Source organism: Mesoplodon mirus (assembly GCF_964341445.2). Taxonomy (NCBI): domain Eukaryota; kingdom Metazoa; phylum Chordata; class Mammalia; order Artiodactyla; family Ziphiidae; genus Mesoplodon; species Mesoplodon mirus. The sequence continues at coordinate 30,137 of NW_028294452.1, read as the reverse complement.
CCTGATGCGAGTAAACTCGCACTTTTTCCCTGAGGCCTTCTGGATCAAAGAAAAGACGGGCCCCAGGAGTGTGCCTCAGGCACCCTTCTCGCCGCATCTCATCCACCCGGGGGGGGAAATTACGTTTGGGCAGGGTCGCCCTGTTTCAAACGTGAGCTCAGACAGTTATCCTCAGTAGTTTTCTGACTACCTCAAGGACACAGCGGGAGGAACAGGGCCTTTCCTCGGAGACACTTTCGGACACAGGGTCCCCTGCAGTGCATCCACTGCCTAGGTCGTGAAGTACCTGAGGCGGGCCTCAGTGCTCCGTCCCATACCTAGCTGTGTTAAGGGTGAAAGATGTACGTTTCTTCCGGCTGCACTCACAGCCTAGCTCGCGCTTCTGCGAGAGTGCCGTCCTGAGCGTTTCCCTGGACTGAGTCGTCAGCACGGGGTGTTTCTGAAGCACAGGTCCGTTTCAGTCAGTGAGGCCGATCGACTTGCAGGGAGGCTGCCCAGCGCTGCTCCCACGCGTCTCTGTTATGACTGGGACACTCTACCTCGGCCCCCAGCAAGCAACGCGTGGCCCTTGCTAGGAATGTGAAGAGTGGCTCCCACGGGCCTCCTTTGCCCCTGAGGTTCCTCAGAAGCGACCGGCCGCTCCTCCGGCACAGAGCAGTCACCATGCCAAAGTGGTGCACGGCCGCCTCTGCTCTGTGTCCCCGGAGGCATCGGGGAGTTCAGGCCATCCAGCGTGGCGCATGGATTCATGGCACCCCTGCACCCCCAGCTCTGCTGACGTGAAACACTAGCCCTTGCCTTTGGGGCCTCAGGTCACCTTTCATTTGGCCGGAGCTGACTCTGCAGTGCAGTGGTGTGAGTCCCTAGAAAGGCATTTGCCAGCACAGGATGGGCTTTGAGAGAAGGCAGCCTTGCTCGCCCACAGCGACTACCCTGCGGTGGAGAGACGTCGGGCCGCAAGCGCTGCTCAGGCAGCTTGGAAGGCCGAAACAAGTCGCTCGCACACGGGCAGAAGGCGTACTTTGCCATCAGTGTCCCACTTTCAGGCTTGATGACACAGCATGTTTATCTGAACGTTCTGTCTAGCTATCTAGTACAAGGGAACGAGGGCCCCCTTCTGGTAAGAAAGGTTTCCCGGTGGGGGGTGCCGTACGTGCAGGAGAGCGTTCCCCACGCTGTGCCAAGTTTGGTACTTGGTGACTCGGGGTGGTCCCGAACGTCCAGCATTGTCCCGGGGACAGCCGTCCAGCGTTTTCTTTTTCAGGCTGGACGTAAACAACTAGCTTCCAGGTGCCGAAGGGAGTCGTCCTTGAGGCGTCCCCTGGTTTCACTGGGGACGCACAGTGGTGTTTCTCAGAAGAGCCCAAATCGCTCCCTGGGGCACACCAGCATGGAATGTAAGGCTGCTCAGAACTGCGTTCCTGAGGCCGTTTGCAGGCTGAACAAACGGGAGGTGTCGAGCGAAGAGGGCAGCACTGTGCCTTTACTGCTGGCACATCCGTGCAGTTAAAGCAAACGGACGTTTCCACTCCGGCGGCTCAAACGCCACACAAGAGCTGGGCGGCACACAGTGCCCTCTCCCAAAACTTACAACGAACGTGAGTGCGCAATGAGTCCTGCGATACCTTACAGAGTTGACGCTCTCCTTTACCGCCTGCTTCCTCACTAGGGCGGCACGCTTCACTTTACTACTGGAAAACGCTGGACTTTGACTCGAGGCCACGGCTCACCTTTCTGTCGCCGGTAATCTCCGGAGTGCTCTTGGAGACGCTCCCAGCAAGGAACTGAGACCAGCGAGCCTGATGCGAGTAAACTCGCACGTTTTCCCTGAGGCCTTCTGGAGCAAAGAAAAGACGGGCCCCAGGAGTGTGCCTCAGGCACCCTTCTCGCCGCATCTCATCCACCCGGGGGGGAAATTACGTTTGGGCAGGGTCGCCCTGTTTCAAACGTGAGCTCAGACAGTTATCCTCAGTAGTTTCTGACTACCTCAAGGACACAGCGGGAGGAACAGGGCCTTTCCTCGGAGACACTTTCGGACACAGGGTCCCCTGCAGTGCATCCACTGCCTAGGTCGTGAAGTACCTGAGGCGGGCCTCAGTGCTCCGTCCCATACCTAGCTGTGTTAAGGGTGAAAGATGTACGTTTCTTCCGGCTGCACTCACAGCCTAGCTCGCGCTTCTGCGAGAGTGCCGTCCTGAGCGTTTCCCTGGACTGAGTCGTCAGCACGGGGTGTTTCTGAAGCACAGGTCCGTTTCAGTCAGTGAGGCCGATCGACTTGCAGGGAGGCTGCCCAGCGCTGCTCCCACGCGTCTCTGTTATGACTGGGACACTCTACCTCGGCCCCCAGCAAGCAACGCGTGGCCCTTGCTAGGAATGTGAAGAGTGGCTCCCACGGGCCTCCTTTGCCCCTGAGGTTCCTCAGAAGCGACCGGCCGCTCCTCCGGCACAGAGCAGTCACCATGCCAAAGTGGTGCACGGCCGCCTCTGCTCTGTGTCCCCGGAGGCATCGGGGAGTTCAGGCCATCCAGCGTGGCGCATGGATTCATGGCACCCCTGCACCCCCAGCTCTGCTGACGTGAAACACTAGCCCTTGCCTTTGGGGCCTCAGGTCACCTTTCATTTGGCCGGAGCTGACTCTGCAGTGCAGTGGTGTGAGTCCCTAGAAAGGCATTTGCCAGCACAGGATGGGCTTTGAGAGAAGGCAGCCTTGCTCGCCCACAGCGACTACCCTGCGGTGGAGAGACGTCGGGCCGCAAGCGCTGCTCAGGCAGCTTGGAAGGCCGAAACAAGTCGCTCGCACACGGGCAGAAGGCGTACTTTGCCATCAGTGTCCCACTTTCAGGCTTGATGACACAGCATGTTTATCTGAACGTTCTGTCTAGCTATCTAGTACAAGGGAACGAGGGCCCCCTTCTGGTAAGAAAGGTTTCCCGGTGGGGGGTGCCGTACGTGCAGGAGAGCGTTCCCCACGCTGTGCCAAGTTTGGTACTTGGTGACTCGGGGTGGTCCCGAACGTCCAGCATTGTCCCGGGGACAGCCGTCCAGCGTTTTCTTTTTCAGGCTGGACGTAAACAACTAGCTTCCAGGTGCCGAAGGGAGTCGTCCTTGAGGCGTCCCCTGGTTTCACTGGGGACGCACAGTGGTGTTTCTCAGAAGAGCCCAAATCGCTCCCTGGGGCACACCAGCATGGAATGTAAGGCTGCTCAGAACTGCGTTCCTGAGGCCGTTTGCAGGCTGAACAAACGGGAGGTGTCGAGCGAAGAGGGCAGCACTGTGCCTTTACTGCTGGCACATCCGTGCAGTTAAAGCAAACGGACGTTTCCACTCCGGCGGCTCAAACGCCACACAAGAGCTGGGCGGCACACAGTGCCCTCTCCCAAAACTTACAACGAACGTGAGTGCGCAATGAGTCCTGCGATACCTTACAGAGTTGACGCTCTCCTTTACCGCCTGCTTCCTCACTAGGGCGGCACGCTTCACTTTACTACTGGAAAACGCTGGACTTTGACTCGAGGCCACGGCTCACCTTTCTGTCGCCGGTAATCTCCGGAGTGCTCTTGGAGACGCTCCCAGCAAGGAACTGAGACCAGCGAGCCTGATGCGAGTAAACTCGCACGTTTTCCCTGAGGCCTTCTGGAGCAAAGAAAAGACGGGCCCCAGGAGTGTGCCTCAGGCACCCTTCTCGCCGCATCTCATCCACCCGGGGGGGAAATTACGTTTGGGCAGGGTCGCCCTGTTTCAAACGTGAGCTCAGACAGTTATCCTCAGTAGTTTCTGACTACCTCAAGGACACAGCGGGAGGAACAGGGCCTTTCCTCGGAGACACTTTCGGACACAGGGTCCCCTGCAGTGCATCCACTGCCTAGGTCGTGAAGTACCTGAGGCGGGCCTCAGTGCTCCGTCCCATACCTAGCTGTGTTAAGGGTGAAAGATGTACGTTTCTTCCGGCTGCACTCACAGCCTAGCTCGCGCTTCTGCGAGAGTGCCGTCCTGAGCGTTTCCCTGGACTGAGTCGTCAGCACGGGGTGTTTCTGAAGCACAGGTCCGTTTCAGTCAGTGAGGCCGATCGACTTGCAGGGAGGATGCCCAGCGCTGCTCCCACGCGTCTCTGTTATGACTGGGACACTCTACCTCGGCCCCCAGCAAGCAACGCGTGGCCCTTGCTAGGAATGTGAAGAGTGGCTCCCACGGGCCTCCTTTGCCCCTGAGGTTCCTCAGAAGCGACCGGCCGCTCCTCCGGCACAGAGCAGTCACCATGCCAAAGTGGTGCACGGCCGCCTCTGCTCTGTGTCCCCGGAGGCATCGGGGAGTTCAGGCCATCCAGCGTGGCGCATGGATTCATGGCACCCCTGCACCCCCAGCTCTGCTGACGTGAAACACTAGCCCTTGCCTTTGGGGCCTCAGGTCACCTTTCATTTGGCCGGAGCTGACTCTGCAGTGCAGTGGTGTGAGTCCCTAGAAAGGCATTTGCCAGCACAGGATGGGCTTTGAGAGAAGGCAGCCTTGCTCGCCCACAGCGACTACCCTGCGGTGGAGAGACGTCGGGCCGCAAGCGCTGCTCAGGCAGCTTGGAAGGCCGAAACAAGTCGCTCGCACACGGGCAGAAGGCGTACTTTGCCATCAGTGTCCCACTTTCAGGCTTGATGACACAGCATGTTTATCTGAACGTTCTGTCTAGCTATCTAGTACAAGGGAACGAGGGCCCCCTTCTGGTAAGAAAGGTTTCCCGGTGGGGGGTGCCGTACGTGCAGGAGAGCGTTCCCCACGCTGTGCCAAGTTTGGTACTTGGTGACTCGGGGTGGTCCCGAACGTCCAGCATTGTCCCGGGGACAGCCGTCCAGCGTTTTCTTTTTCAGGCTGGACGTAAACAACTAGCTTCCAGGTGCCGAAGGGAGTCGTCCTTGAGGCGTCCCCTGGTTTCACTGGGGACGCACAGTGGTGTTTCTCAGAAGAGCCCAAATCGCTCCCTGGGGCACACCAGCATGGAATGTAAGGCTGCTCAGAACTGCGTTCCTGAGGCCGTTTGCAGGCTGAACAAACGGGAGGTGTCGAGCGAAGAGGGCAGCACTGTGCCTTTACTGCTGGCACATCCGTGCAGTTAAAGCAAACGGACGTTTCCACTCCGGCGGCTCAAACGCCACACAAGAGCTGGGCGGCACACAGTGCCCTCTCCCAAAACTTACAACGAACGTGAGTGCGCAATGAGTCCTGCGATACCTTACAGAGTTGACGCTCTCCTTTACCGCCTGCTTCCTCACTAGGGCGGCACGCTTCACTTTACTACTGGAAAACGCTGGACTTTGACTCGAGGCCACGGCTCACCTTTCTGTCGCCGGTAATCTCCGGAGTGCTCTTGGAGACGCTCCCAGCAAGGAACTGAGACCAGCGAGCCTGATGCGAGTAAACTCGCACGTTTTCCCTGAGGCCTTCTGGAGCAAAGAAAAGACGGGCCCCAGGAGTGTGCCTCAGGCACCCTTCTCGCCGCATCTCATCCACCCGGGGGGGAAATTACGTTTGGGCAGGGTCGCCCTGTTTCAAACGTGAGCTCAGACAGTTATCCTCAGTAGTTTCTGACTACCTCAAGGACACAGCGGGAGGAACAGGGCCTTTCCTCGGAGACACTTTCGGACACAGGGTCCCCTGCAGTGCATCCACTGCCTAGGTCGTGAAGTACCTGAGGCGGGCCTCAGTGCTCCGTCCCATACCTAGCTGTGTTAAGGGTGAAAGATGTACGTTTCTTCCGGCTGCACTCACAGCCTAGCTCGCGCTTCTGCGAGAGTGCCGTCCTGAGCGTTTCCCTGGACTGAGTCGTCAGCACGGGGTGTTTCTGAAGCACAGGTCCGTTTCAGTCAGTGAGGCCGATCGACTTGCAGGGAGGCTGCCCAGCGCTGCTCCCACGCGTCTCTGTTATGACTGGGACACTCTACCTCGGCCCCCAGCAAGCAACGCGTGGCCCTTGCTAGGAATGTGAAGAGTGGCTCCCACGGGCCTCCTTTGCCCCTGAGGTTCCTCAGAAGCGACCGGCCGCTCCTCCGGCACAGAGCAGTCACCATGCCAAAGTGGTGCACGGCCGCCTCTGCTCTGTGTCCCCGGAGGCATCGGGGAGTTCAGGCCATCCAGCGTGGCGCATGGATTCATGGCACCCCTGCACCCCCAGCTCTGCTGACGTGAAACACTAGCCCTTGCCTTTGGGGCCTCAGGTCACCTTTCATTTGGCCGGAGCTGACTCTGCAGTGCAGTGGTGTGAGTCCCTAGAAAGGCATTTGCCAGCACAGGATGGGCTTTGAGAGAAGGCAGCCTTGCTCGCCCACAGCGACTACCCTGCGGTGGAGAGACGTCGGGCCGCAAGCGCTGCTCAGGCAGCTTGGAAGGCCGAAACAAGTCGCTCGCACACGGGCAGAAGGCGTACTTTGCCATCAGTGTCCCACTTTCAGGCTTGATGACACAGCATGTTTATCTGAACGTTCTGTCTAGCTATCTAGTACAAGGGAACGAGGGCCCCCTTCTGGTAAGAAAGGTTTCCCGGTGGGGGGTGCCGTACGTGCAGGAGAGCGTTCCCCACGCTGTGCCAAGTTTGGTACTTGGTGACTCGGGGTGGTCCCGAACGTCCAGCATTGTCCCGGGGACAGCCGTCCAGCGTTTTCTTTTTCAGGCTGGACGTAAACAACTAGCTTCCAGGTGCCGAAGGGAGTCGTCCTTGAGGCGTCCCCTGGTTTCACTGGGGACGCACAGTGGTGTTTCTCAGAAGAGCCCAAATCGCTCCCTGGGGCACACCAGCATGGAATGTAAGGCTGCTCAGAACTGCGTTCCTGAGGCCGTTTGCAGGCTGAACAAACGGGAGGTGTCGAGCGAAGAGGGCAGCACTGTGCCTTTACTGCTGGCACATCCGTGCAGTTAAAGCAAACGGACGTTTCCACTCCGGCGGCTCAAACGCCACACAAGAGCTGGGCGGCACACAGTGCCCTCTCCCAAAACTTACAACGAACGTGAGTGCGCAATGAGTCCTGCGATACCTTACAGAGTTGACGCTCTCCTTTACCGCCTGCTTCCTCACTAGGGCGGCACGCTTCACTTTACTACTGGAAAACGCTGGACTTTGACTCGAGGCCACGGCTCACCTTTCTGTCGCCGGTAATCTCCGGAGTGCTCTTGGAGACGCTCCCAGCAAGGAACTGAGACCAGCGAGCCTGATGCGAGTAAACTCGCACGTTTTCCCTGAGGCCTTCTGGAGCAAAGAAAAGACGGGCCCCAGGAGTGTGCCTCAGGCACCCTTCTCGCCGCATCTCATCCACCCGGGGGGGAAATTACGTTTGGGCAGGGTCGCCCTGTTTCAAACGTGAGCTCAGACAGTTATCCTCAGTAGTTTCTGACTACCTCAAGGACACAGCGGGAGGAACAGGGCCTTTCCTCGGAGACACTTTCGGACACAGGGTCCCCTGCAGTGCATCCACTGCCTAGGTCGTGAAGTACCTGAGGCGGGCCTCAGTGCTCCGTCCCATACCTAGCTGTGTTAAGGGTGAAAGATGTACGTTTCTTCCGGCTGCACTCACAGCCTAGCTCGCGCTTCTGCGAGAGTGCCGTCCTGAGCGTTTCCCTGGACTGAGTCGTCAGCACGGGGTGTTTCTGAAGCACAGGTCCGTTTCAGTCAGTGAGGCCGATCGACTTGCAGGGAGGCTGCCCAGCGCTGCTCCCACGCGTCTCTGTTATGACTGGGACACTCTACCTCGGCCCCCAGCAAGCAACGCGTGGCCCTTGCTAGGAATGTGAAGAGTGGCTCCCACGGGCCTCCTTTGCCCCTGAGGTTCCTCAGAAGCGACCGGCCGCTCCTCCGGCACAGAGCAGTCACCATGCCAAAGTGGTGCACGGCCGCCTCTGCTCTGTGTCCCCGGAGGCATCGGGGAGTTCAGGCCATCCAGCGTGGCGCATGGATTCATGGCACCCCTGCACCCCCAGCTCTGCTGACGTGAAACACTAGCCCTTGCCTTTGGGGCCTCAGGTCACCTTTCATTTGGCCGGAGCTGACTCTGCAGTGCAGTGGTGTGAGTCCCTAGAAAGGCATTTGCCAGCACAGGATGGGCTTTGAGAGAAGGCAGCCTTGCTCGCCCACAGCGACTACCCTGCGGTGGAGAGACGTCGGGCCGCAAGCGCTGCTCAGGCAGCTTGGAAGGCCGAAACAAGTCGCTCGCACACGGGCAGAAGGCGTACTTTGCCATCAGTGTCCCACTTTCAGGCTTGATGACACAGCATGTTTATCTGAACGTTCTGTCTAGCTATCTAGTACAAGGGAACGAGGGCCCCCTTCTGGTAAGAAAGGTTTCCCGGTGGGGGGTGCCGTACGTGCAGGAGAGCGTTCCCCACGCTGTGCCAAGTTTGGTACTTGGTGACTCGGGGTGGTCCCGAACGTCCAGCATTGTCCCGGGGACAGCCGTCCAGCGTTTTCTTTTTCAGGCTGGACGTAAACAACTAGCTTCCAGGTGCCGAAGGGAGTCGTCCTTGAGGCGTCCCCTGGTTTCACTGGGGACGCACAGTGGTGTTTCTCAGAAGAGCCCAAATCGCTCCCTGGGGCACACCAGCATGGAATGTAAGGCTGCTCAGAACTGCGTTCCTGAGGCCGTTTGCAGGCTGAACAAACGGGAGGTGTCGAGCGAAGAGGGCAGCACTGTGCCTTTACTGCTGGCACATCCGTGCAGTTAAAGCAAACGGACGTTTCCACTCCGGCGGCTCAAACGCCACACAAGAGCTGGGCGGCACACAGTGCCCTCTCCCAAAACTTACAACGAACGTGAGTGCGCAATGAGTCCTGCGATACCTTACAGAGTTGACGCTCTCCTTTACCGCCTGCTTCCTCACTAGGGCGGCACGCTTCACTTTACTACTGGAAAACGCTGGACTTTGACTCGAGGCCACGGCTCACCTTTCTGTCGCCGGTAATCTCCGGAGTGCTCTTGGAGACGCTCCCAGCAAGGAACTGAGACCAGCGAGCCTGATGCGAGTAAACTCGCACGTTTTCCCTGAGGCCTTCTGGAGCAAAGAAAAGACGGGCCCCAGGAGTGTGCCTCAGGCACCCTTCTCGCCGCATCTCATCCACCCGGGGGGGAAATTACGTTTGGGCAGGGTCGCCCTGTTTCAAACGTGAGCTCAGACAGTTATCCTCAGTAGTTTCTGACTACCTCAAGGACACAGCGGGAGGAACAGGGCCTTTCCTCGGAGACACTTTCGGACACAGGGTCCCCTGCAGTGCATCCACTGCCTAGGTCGTGAAGTACCTGAGGCGGGCCTCAGTGCTCCGTCCCATACCTAGCTGTGTTAAGGGTGAAAGATGTACGTTTCTTCCGGCTGCACTCACAGCCTAGCTCGCGCTTCTGCGAGAGTGCCGTCCTGAGCGTTTCCCTGGACTGAGTCGTCAGCACGGGGTGTTTCTGAAGCACAGGTCCGTTTCAGTCAGTGAGGCCGATCGACTTGCAGGGAGGCTGCCCAGCGCTGCTCCCACGCGTCTCTGTTATGACTGGGACACTCTACCTCGGCCCCCAGCAAGCAACGCGTGGCCCTTGCTAGGAATGTGAAGAGTGGCTCCCACGGGCCTCCTTTGCCCCTGAGGTTCCTCAGAAGCGACCGGCCGCTCCTCCGGCACAGAGCAGTCACCATGCCAAAGTGGTGCACGGCCACCTCTGCTCTGTGTCCCCGGAGGCATCGGGGAGTTCAGGCCATCCAGCGTGGCGCATGGATTCATGGCACCCCTGCACCCCCAGCTCTGCTGACGTGAAACACTAGCCCTTGCCTTTGGGGCCTCAGGTCACCTTTCATTTGGCCGGAGCTGACTCTGCAGTGCAGTGGTGTGAGTCCCTAGAAAGGCATTTGCCAGCACAGGATGGGCTTTGAGAGAAGGCAGCCTTGCTCGCCCACAGCGACTACCCTGCGGTGGAGAGACGTCGGGCCGCAAGCGCTGCTCAGGCAGCTTGGAAGGCCGAAACAAGTCGCTCGCACACGGGCAGAAGGCGTACTTTGCCATCAGTGTCCCACTTTCAGGCTTGATGACACAGCATGTTTATCTGAACGTTCTGTCTAGCTATCTAGTACAAGGGAACGAGGGCCCCCTTCTGGTAAGAAAGGTTTCCCGGTGGGGGGTGCCGTACGTGCAGGAGAGCGTTCCCCACGCTGTGCCAAGTTTGGTACTTGGTGACTCGGGGTGGTCCCGAACGTCCAGCATTGTCCCGGGGACAGCCGTCCAGCGTTTTCTTTTTCAGGCTGGACGTAAACAACTAGCTTCCAGGTGCCGAAGGGAGTCGTCCTTGAGGCGTCCCCTGGTTTCACTGGGGACGCACAGTGGTGTTTCTCAGAAGAGCCCAAATCGCTCCCTGGGGCACACCAGCATGGAATGTAAGGCTGCTCAGAACTGCGTTCCTGAGGCCGTTTGCAGGCTGAACAAACGGGAGGTGTCGAGCGAAGAGGGCAGCACTGTGCCTTTACTGCTGGCACATCCGTGCAGTTAAAGCAAACGGACGTTTCCACTCCGGCGGCTCAAACGCCACACAAGAGCTGGGCGGCACACAGTGCCCTCTCCCAAAACTTACAACGAACGTGAGTGCGCAATGAGTCCTGCGATACCTTACAGAGTTGACGCTCTCCTTTACCGCCTGCTTCCTCACTAGGGCGGCACGCTTCACTTTACTACTGGAAAACGCTGGACTTTGACTCGAGGCCACGGCTCACCTTTCTGTCGCCGGTAATCTCCGGAGTGCTCTTGGAGACGCTCCCAGCAAGGAACTGAGACCAGCGAGCCTGATGCGAGTAAACTCGCACGTTTTCCCTGAGGCCTTCTGGAGCAAAGAAAAGACGGGCCCCAGGAGTGTGCCTCAGGCACCCTTCTCGCCGCATCTCATCCACCCGGGGGGGAAATTACGTTTGGGCAGGGTCGCCCTGTTTCAAACGTGAGCTCAGACAGTTATCCTCAGTAGTTTCTGACTACCTCAAGGACACAGCGGGAGGAACAGGGCCTTTCCTCGGAGACACTTTCGGACACAGGGTCCCCTGCAGTGCATCCACTGCCTAGGTCGTGAAGTACCTGAGGCGGGCCTCAGTGCTCCGTCCCATACCTAGCTGTGTTAAGGGTGAAAGATGTACGTTTCTTCCGGCTGCACTCACAGCCTAGCTCGCGCTTCTGCGAGAGTGCCGTCCTGAGCGTTTCCCTGGACTGAGTCGTCAGCACGGGGTGTTTCTGAAGCACAGGTCCGTTTCAGTCAGTGAGGCCGATCGACTTGCAGGGAGGCTGCCCAGCGCTGCTCCCACGCGTCTCTGTTATGACTGGGACACTCTACCTCGGCCCCCAGCAAGCAACGCGTGGCCCTTGCTAGGAATGTGAAGAGTGGCTCCCACGGGCCTCCTTTGCCCCTGAGGTTCCTCAGAAGCGACCGGCCGCTCCTCCGGCACAGAGCAGTCACCATGCCAAAGTGGTGCACGGCCGCCTCTGCTCTGTGTCCCCGGAGGCATCGGGGAGTTCAGGCCATCCAGCGTGGCGCATGGATTCATGGCACCCCTGCACCCCCAGCTCTGCTGACGTGAAACACTAGCCCTTGCCTTTGGGGCCTCAGGTCACCTTTCATTTGGCCGGAGCTGACTCTGCAGTGCAGTGGTGTGAGTCCCTAGAAAGGCATTTGCCAGCACAGGATGGGCTTTGAGAGAAGGCAGCCTTGCTCGCCCACAGCGACTACCCTGCGGTGGAGAGACGTCGGGCCGCAAGCGCTGCTCAGGCAGCTTGGAAGGCCGAAACAAGTCGCTCGCACACGGGCAGAAGGCGTACTTTGCCATCAGTGTCCCACTTTCAGGCTTGATGACACAGCATGTTTATCTGAACGTTCTGTCTAGCTATCTAGTACAAGGGAACGAGGGCCCCCTTCTGGTAAGAAAGGTTTCCCGGTGGGGGGTGCCGTACGTGCAGGAGAGCGTTCCCCACGCTGTGCCAAGTTTGGTACTTGGTGACTCGGGGTGGTCCCGAACGTCCAGCATTGTCCCGGGGACAGCCGTCCAGCGTTTTCTTTTTCAGGCTGGACGTAAACAACTAGCTTCCAGGTGCCGAAGGGAGTCGTCCTTGAGGCGTCCCCTGGTTTCACTGGGGACGCACAGTGGTGTTTCTCAGAAGAGCCCAAATCGCTCCCTGGGGCACACCAGCATGGAATGTAAGGCTGCTCAGAACTGCGTTCCTGAGGCCGTTTGCAGGCTGAACAAACGGGAGGTGTCGAGCGAAGAGGGCAGCACTGTGCCTTTACTGCTGGCACATCCGTGCAGTTAAAGCAAACGGACGTTTCCACTCCGGCGGCTCAAACGCCACACAAGAGCTGGGCGGCACACAGTGCCCTCTCCCAAAACTTACAACGAACGTGAGTGCGCAATGAGTCCTGCGATACCTTACAGAGTTGACGCTCTCCTTTACCGCCTGCTTCCTCACTAGGGCGGCACGCTTCACTTTACTACTGGAAAACGCTGGACTTTGACTCGAGGCCACGGCTCACCTTTCTGTCGCCGGTAATCTCCGGAGTGCTCTTGGAGACGCTCCCAGCAAGGAACTGAGACCAGCGAGCCTGATGCGAGTAAACTCGCACGTTTTCCCTGAGGCCTTCTGGAGCAAAGAAAAGACGGGCCCCAGGAGTGTGCCTCAGGCACCCTTCTCGCCGCATCTCATCCACCCGGGGGGGAAATTACGTTTGGGCAGGGTCGCCCTGTTTCAAACGTGAGCTCAGACAGTTATCCTCAGTAGTTTCTGACTACCTCAAGGACACAGCGGGAGGAACAGGGCCTTTCCTCGGAGACACTTTCGGACACAGGGTCCCCTGCAGTGCATCCACTGCCTAGGTCGTGAAGTACCTGAGGCGGGCCTCAGTGCTCCGTCCCATACCTAGCTGTGTTAAGGGTGAAAGATGTACGTTTCTTCCGGCTGCACTCACAGCCTAGCTCGCGCTTCTGCGAGAGTGCCGTCCTGAGCGTTTCCCTGGACTGAGTCGTCAGCACGGGGTGTTTCTGAAGCACAGGTCCGTTTCAGTCAGTGAGGCCGATCGACTTGCAGGGAGGCTGCCCAGCGCTGCTCCCACGCGTCTCTGTTATGACTGGGACACTCTACCTCGGCCCCCAGCAAGCAACGCGTGGCCCTTGCTAGGAATGTGAAGAGTGGCTCCCACGGGCCTCCTTTGCCCCTGAGGTTCCTCAGAAGCGACCGGCCGCTCCTCCGGCACAGAGCAGTCACCATGCCAAAGTGGTGCACGGCCGCCTCTGCTCTGTGTCCCCGGAGGCATCGGGGAGTTCAGGCCATCCAGCGTGGCGCATGGATTCATGGCACCCCTGCACCCCCAGCTCTGCTGACGTGAAACACTAGCCCTTGCCTTTGGGGCCTCAGGTCACCTTTCATTTGGCCGGAGCTGACTCTGCAGTGCAGTGGTGTGAGTCCCTAGAAAGGCATTTGCCAGCACAGGATGGGCTTTGAGAGAAGGCAGCCTTGCTCGCCCACAGCGACTACCCTGCGGTGGAGAGACGTCGGGCCGCAAGCGCTGCTCAGGCAGCTTGGAAGGCCGAAACAAGTCGCTCGCACACGGGCAGAAGGCGTACTTTGCCATCAGTGTCCCACTTTCAGGCTTGATGACACAGCATGTTTATCTGAACGTTCTGTCTAGCTATCTAGTACAAGGGAACGAGGGCCCCCTTCTGGTAAGAAAGGTTTCCCGGTGGGGGGTGCCGTACGTGCAGGAGAGCGTTCCCCACGCTGTGCCAAGTTTGGTACTTGGTGACTCGGGGTGGTCCCGAACGTCCAGCATTGTCCCGGGGACAGCCGTCCAGCGTTTTCTTTTTCAGGCTGGACGTAAACAACTAGCTTCCAGGTGCCGAAGGGAGTCGTCCTTGAGGCGTCCCCTGGTTTCACTGGGGACGCACAGTGGTGTTTCTCAGAAGAGCCCAAATCGCTCCCTGGGGCACACCAGCATGGAATGTAAGGCTGCTCAGAACTGCGTTCCTGAGGCCGTTTGCAGGCTGAACAAACGGGAGGTGTCGAGCGAAGAGGGCAGCACTGTGCCTTTACTGCTGGCACATCCGTGCAGTTAAAGCAAACGGACGTTTCCACTCCGGCGGCTCAAACGCCACACAAGAGCTGGGCGGCACACAGTGCCCTCTCCCAAAACTTACAACGAACGTGAGTGCGCAATGAGTCCTGCGATACCTTACAGAGTTGACGCTCTCCTTTACCGCCTGCTTCCTCACTAGGGCGGCACGCTTCACTTTACTACTGGAAAACGCTGGACTTTGACTCGAGGCCACGGCTCACCTTTCTGTCGCCGGTAATCTCCGGAGTGCTCTTGGAGACGCTCCCAGCAAGGAACTGAGACCAGCGAGCCTGATGCGAGTAAACTCGCACGTTTTCCCTGAGGCCTTCTGGAGCAAAGAAAAGACGGGCCCCAGGAGTGTGCCTCAGGCACCCTTCTCGCCGCATCTCATCCACCCGGGGGGGAAATTACGTTTGGGCAGGGTCGCCCTGTTTCAAACGTGAGCTCAGACAGTTATCCTCAGTAGTTTCTGACTACCTCAAGGACACAGCGGGAGGAACAGGGCCTTTCCTCGGAGACACTTTCGGACACAGGGTCCCCTGCAGTGCATCCACTGCCTAGGTCGTGAAGTACCTGAGGCGGGCCTCAGTGCTCCGTCCCATACCTAGCTGTGTTAAGGGTGAAAGATGTACGTTTCTTCCGGCTGCACTCACAGCCTAGCTCGCGCTTCTGCGAGAGTGCCGTCCTGAGCGTTTCCCTGGACTGAGTCGTCAGCACGGGGTGTTTCTGAAGCACAGGTCCGTTTCAGTCAGTGAGGCCGATCGACTTGCAGGGAGGCTGCCCAGCGCTGCTCCCACGCGTCTCTGTTATGACTGGGACACTCTACCTCGGCCCCCAGCAAGCAACGCGTGGCCCTTGCTAGGAATGTGAAGAGTGGCTCCCACGGGCCTCCTTTGCCCCTGAGGTTCCTCAGAAGCGACCGGCCGCTCCTCCGGCACAGAGCAGTCACCATGCCAAAGTGGTGCACGGCCGCCTCTGCTCTGTGTCCCCGGAGGCATCGGGGAGTTCAGGCCATCCAGCGTGGCGCATGGATTCATGGCACCCCTGCACCCCCAGCTCTGCTGACGTGAAACACTAGCCCTTGCCTTTGGGGCCTCAGGTCACCTTTCATTTGGCCGGAGCTGACTCTGCAGTGCAGTGGTGTGAGTCCCTAGAAAGGCATTTGCCAGCACAGGATGGGCTTTGAGAGAAGGCAGCCTTGCTCGCCCACAGCGACTACCCTGCGGTGGAGAGACGTCGGGCCGCAAGCGCTGCTCAGGCAGCTTGGAAGGCCGAAACAAGTCGCTCGCACACGGGCAGAAGGCGTACTTTGCCATCAGTGTCCCACTTTCAGGCTTGATGACACAGCATGTTTATCTGAACGTTCTGTCTAGCTATCTAGTACAAGGGAACGAGGGCCCCCTTCTGGTAAGAAAGGTTTCCCGGTGGGGGGTGCCGTACGTGCAGGAGAGCGTTCCCCACGCTGTGCCAAGTTTGGTACTTGGTGACTCGGGGTGGTCCCGAACGTCCAGCATTGTCCCGGGGACAGCCGTCCAGCGTTTTCTTTTTCAGGCTGGACGTAAACAACTAGCTTCCAGGTGCCGAAGGGAGTCGTCCTTGAGGCGTCCCCTGGTTTCACTGGGGACGCACAGTGGTGTTTCTCAGAAGAGCCCAAATCGCTCCCTGGGGCACACCAGCATGGAATGTAAGGCTGCTCAGAACTGCGTTCCTGAGGCCGTTTGCAGGCTGAACAAACGGGAGGTGTCGAGCGAAGAGGGCAGCACTGTGCCTTTACTGCTGGCACATCCGTGCAGTTAAAGCAAACGGACGTTTCCACTCCGGCGGCTCAAACGCCACACAAGAGCTGGGCGGCACACAGTGCCCTCTCCCAAAACTTACAACGAACGTGAGTGCGCAATGAGTCCTGCGATACCTTACAGAGTTGACGCTCTCCTTTACCGCCTGCTTCCTCACTAGGGCGGCACGCTTCACTTTACTACTGGAAAACGCTGGACTTTGACTCGAGGCCACGGCTCACCTTTCTGTCGCCGGTAATCTCCGGAGTGCTCTTGGAGACGCTCCCAGCAAGGAACTGAGACCAGCGAGCCTGATGCGAGTAAACTCGCACGTTTTCCCTGAGGCCTTCTGGAGCAAAGAAAAGACGGGCCCCAGGAGTGTGCCTCAGGCACCCTTCTCGCCGCATCTCATCCACCCGGGGGGGAAATTACGTTTGGGCAGGGTCGCCCTGTTTCAAACGTGAGCTCAGACAGTTATCCTCAGTAGTTTCTGACTACCTCAAGGACACAGCGGGAGGAACAGGGCCTTTCCTCGGAGACACTTTCGGACACAGGGTCCCCTGCAGTGCATCCACTGCCTAGGTCGTGAAGTACCTGAGGCGGGCCTCAGTGCTCCGTCCCATACCTAGCTGTGTTAAGGGTGAAAGATGTACGTTTCTTCCGGCTGCACTCACAGCCTAGCTCGCGCTTCTGCGAGAGTGCCGTCCTGAGCGTTTCCCTGGACTGAGTCGTCAGCACGGGGTGTTTCTGAAGCACAGGTCCGTTTCAGTCAGTGAGGCCGATCGACTTGCAGGGAGGCTGCCCAGCGCTGCTCCCACGCGTCTCTGTTATGACTGGGACACTCTACCTCGGCCCCCAGCAAGCAACGCGTGGCCCTTGCTAGGAATGTGAAGAGTGGCTCCCACGGGCCTCCTTTGCCCCTGAGGTTCCTCAGAAGCGACCGGCCGCTCCTCCGGCACAGAGCAGTCACCATGCCAAAGTGGTGCACGGCCGCCTCTGCTCTGTGTCCCCGGAGGCATCGGGGAGTTCAGGCCATCCAGCGTGGCGCATGGATTCATGGCACCCCTGCACCCCCAGCTCTGCTGACGTGAAACACTAGCCCTTGCCTTTGGGGCCTCAGGTCACCTTTCATTTGGCCGGAGCTGACTCTGCAGTGCAGTGGTGTGAGTCCCTAGAAAGGCATTTGCCAGCACAGGATGGGCTTTGAGAGAAGGCAGCCTTGCTCGCCCACAGCGACTACCCTGCGGTGGAGAGACGTCGGGCCGCAAGCGCTGCTCAGGCAGCTTGGAAGGCCGAAACAAGTCGCTCGCACACGGGCAGAAGGCGTACTTTGCCATCAGTGTCCCACTTTCAGGCTTGATGACACAGCATGTTTATCTGAACGTTCTGTCTAGCTATCTAGTACAAGGGAACGAGGGCCCCCTTCTGGTAAGAAAGGTTTCCCGGTGGGGGGTGCCGTACGTGCAGGAGAGCGTTCCCCACGCTGTGCCAAGTTTGGTACTTGGTGACTCGGGGTGGTCCCGAACGTCCAGCATTGTCCCGGGGACAGCCGTCCAGCGTTTTCTTTTTCAGGCTGGACGTAAACAACTAGCTTCCAGGTGCCGAAGGGAGTCGTCCTTGAGGCGTCCCCTGGTTTCACTGGGGACGCACAGTGGTGTTTCTCAGAAGAGCCCAAATCGCTCCCTGGGGCACACCAGCATGGAATGTAAGGCTGCTCAGAACTGCGTTCCTGAGGCCGTTTGCAGGCTGAACAAACGGGAGGTGTCGAGCGAAGAGGGCAGCACTGTGCCTTTACTGCTGGCACATCCGTGCAGTTAAAGCAAACGGACGTTTCCACTCCGGCGGCTCAAACGCCACACAAGAGCTGGGCGGCACACAGTGCCCTCTCCCAAAACTTACAACGAACGTGAGTGCGCAATGAGTCCTGCGATACCTTACAGAGTTGACGCTCTCCTTTACCGCCTGCTTCCTCACTAGGGCGGCACGCTTCACTTTACTACTGGAAAACGCTGGACTTTGACTCGAGGCCACGGCTCACCTTTCTGTCGCCGGTAATCTCCGGAGTGCTCTTGGAGACGCTCCCAGCAAGGAACTGAGACCAGCGAGCCTGATGCGAGTAAACTCGCACGTTTTCCCTGAGGCCTTCTGGAGCAAAGAAAAGACGGGCCCCAGGAGTGTGCCTCAGGCACCCTTCTCGCCGCATCTCATCCACCCGGGGGGGAAATTACGTTTGGGCAGGGTCGCCCTGTTTCAAACGTGAGCTCAGACAGTTATCCTCAGTAGTTTCTGACTACCTCAAGGACACAGCGGGAGGAACAGGGCCTTTCCTCGGAGACACTTTCGGACACAGGGTCCCCTGCAGTGCATCCACTGCCTAGGTCGTGAAGTACCTGAGGCGGGCCTCAGTGCTCCGTCCCATACCTAGCTGTGTTAAGGGTGAAAGATGTACGTTTCTTCCGGCTGCACTCACAGCCTAGCTCGCGCTTCTGCGAGAGTGCCGTCCTGAGCGTTTCCCTGGACTGAGTCGTCAGCACGGGGTGTTTCTGAAGCACAGGTCCGTTTCAGTCAGTGAGGCCGATCGACTTGCAGGGAGGCTGCCCAGCGCTGCTCCCACGCGTCTCTGTTATGACTGGGACACTCTACCTCGGCCCCCAGCAAGCAACGCGTGGCCCTTGCTAGGAATGTGAAGAGTGGCTCCCACGGGCCTCCTTTGCCCCTGAGGTTCCTCAGAAGCGACCGGCCGCTCCTCCGGCACAGAGCAGTCACCATGCCAAAGTGGTGCACGGCCGCCTCTGCTCTGTGTCCCCGGAGGCATCGGGGAGTTCAGGCCATCCAGCGTGGCGCATGGATTCATGGCACCCCTGCACCCCCAGCTCTGCTGACGTGAAACACTAGCCCTTGCCTTTGGGGCCTCAGGTCACCTTTCATTTGGCCGGAGCTGACTCTGCAGTGCAGTGGTGTGAGTCCCTAGAAAGGCATTTGCCAGCACAGGATGGGCTTTGAGAGAAGGCAGCCTTGCTCGCCCACAGCGACTACCCTGCGGTGGAGAGACGTCGGGCCGCAAGCGCTGCTCAGGCAGCTTGGAAGGCCGAAACAAGTCGCTCGCACACGGGCAGAAGGCGTACTTTGCCATCAGTGTCCCACTTTCAGGCTTGATGACACAGCATGTTTATCTGAACGTTCTGTCTAGCTATCTAGTACAAGGGAACGAGGGCCCCCTTCTGGTAAGAAAGGTTTCCCGGTGGGGGGTGCCGTACGTGCAGGAGAGCGTTCCCCACGCTGTGCCAAGTTTGGTACTTGGTGACTCGGGGTGGTCCCGAACGTCCAGCATTGTCCCGGGGACAGCCGTCCAGCGTTTTCTTTTTCAGGCTGGACGTAAACAACTAGCTTCCAGGTGCCGAAGGGAGTCGTCCTTGAGGCGTCCCCTGGTTTCACTGGGGACGCACAGTGGTGTTTCTCAGAAGAGCCCAAATCGCTCCCTGGGGCACACCAGCATGGAATGTAAGGCTGCTCAGAACTGCGTTCCTGAGGCCGTTTGCAGGCTGAACAAACGGGAGGTGTCGAGCGAAGAGGGCAGCACTGTGCCTTTACTGCTGGCACATCCGTGCAGTTAAAGCAAACGGACGTTTCCACTCCGGCGGCTCAAACGCCACACAAGAGCTGGGCGGCACACAGTGCCCTCTCCCAAAACTTACAACGAACGTGAGTGCGCAATGAGTCCTGCGATACCTTACAGAGTTGACGCTCTCCTTTACCGCCTGCTTCCTCACTAGGGCGGCACGCTTCACTTTACTACTGGAAAACGCTGGACTTTGACTCGAGGCCACGGCTCACCTTTCTGTCGCCGGTAATCTCCGGAGTGCTCTTGGAGACGCTCCCAGCAAGGAACTGAGACCAGCGAGCCTGATGCGAGTAAACTCGCACGTTTTCCCTGAGGCCTTCTGGAGCAAAGAAAAGACGGGCCCCAGGAGTGTGCCTCAGGCACCCTTCTCGCCGCATCTCATCCACCCGGGGGGGAAATTACGTTTGGGCAGGGTCGCCCTGTTTCAAACGTGAGCTCAGACAGTTATCCTCAGTAGTTTCTGACTACCTCAAGGACACAGCGGGAGGAACAGGGCCTTTCCTCGGAGACACTTTCGGACACAGGGTCCCCTGCAGTGCATCCACTGCCTAGGTCGTGAAGTACCTGAGGCGGGCCTCAGTGCTCCGTCCCATACCTAGCTGTGTTAAGGGTGAAAGATGTACGTTTCTTCCGGCTGCACTCACAGCCTAGCTCGCGCTTCTGCGAGAGTGCCGTCCTGAGCGTTTCCCTGGACTGAGTCGTCAGCACGGGGTGTTTCTGAAGCACAGGTCCGTTTCAGTCAGTGAGGCCGATCGACTTGCAGGGAGGCTGCCCAGCGCTGCTCCCACGCGTCTCTGTTATGACTGGGACACTCTACCTCGGCCCCCAGCAAGCAACGCGTGGCCCTTGCTAGGAATGTGAAGAGTGGCTCCCACGGGCCTCCTTTGCCCCTGAGGTTCCTCAGAAGCGACCGGCCGCTCCTCCGGCACAGAGCAGTCACCATGCCAAAGTGTGCACGGCCGCCTCTGCTCTGTGGCCCCGGAGGCATCGGGGAGTTCAGGCCATCCAGCGTGGCGCATGGATTCATGGCACCCCTGCACCCCCAGCTCTGCTGACGTGAAACACTAGCCCTTGCCTTTGGGGCCTCAGGTCACCTTTCATTTGGCCGGAGCTGACTCTGCAGTGCAGTGGTGTGAGTCCCTAGAAAGGCATTTGCCAGCACAGGATGGGCTTTGAGAGAAGGCAGCCTTGCTCGCCCACAGCGACTACCCTGCGGTGGAGAGACGTCGGGCCGCAAGCGCTGCTCAGGCAGCTTGGAAGGCCGAAACAAGTCGCTCGCACACGGGCAGAAGGCGTACTTTGCCATCAGTGTCCCACTTTCAGGCTTGATGACACAGCATGTTTATCTGAACGTTCTGTCTAGCTATCTAGTACAAGGGAACGAGGGCCCCCTTCTGGTAAGAAAGGTTTCCCGGTGGGGGGTGCCGTACGTGCAGGAGAGCGTTCCCCACGCTGTGCCAAGTTTGGTACTTGGTGACTCGGGGTGGTCCCGAACGTCCAGCATTGTCCCGGGGACAGCCGTCCAGCGTTTTCTTTTTCAGGCTGGACGTAAACAACTAGCTTCCAGGTGCCGAAGGGAGTCGTCCTTGAGGCGTCCCCTGGTTTCACTGGGGACGCACAGTGGTGTTTCTCAGAAGAGCCCAAATCGCTCCCTGGGGCACACCAGCATGGAATGTAAGGCTGCTCAGAACTGCGTTCCTGAGGCCGTTTGCAGGCTGAACAAACGGGAGGTGTCGAGCGAAGAGGGCAGCACTGTGCCTTTACTGCTGGCACATCCGTGCAGTTAAAGCAAACGGACGTTTCCACTCCGGCGGCTCAAACGCCACACAAGAGCTGGGCGGCACACAGTGCCCTCTCCCAAAACTTACAACGAACGTGAGTGCGCAATGAGTCCTGCGATACCTTACAGAGTTGACGCTCTCCTTTACCGCCTGCTTCCTCACTAGGGCGGCACGCTTCACTTTACTACTGGAAAACGCTGGACTTTGACTCGAGGCCACGGCTCACCTTTCTGTCGCCGGTAATCTCCGGAGTGCTCTTGGAGACGCTCCCAGCAAGGAACTGAGACCAGCGAGCCTGATGCGAGTAAACTCGCACGTTTTCCCTGAGGCCTTCTGGAGCAAAGAAAAGACGGGCCCCAGGAGTGTGCCTCAGGCACCCTTCTCGCCGCATCTCATCCACCCGGGGGGGAAATTACGTTTGGGCAGGGTCGCCCTGTTTCAAACGTGAGCTCAGACAGTTATCCTCAGTAGTTTTCTGACTACCTCAAGGAAACAGCGGGAGGAACAGGGCCTTTCCTCGGAGACACTTTCGGACACAGGGTCCCCTGCAGTGCATCCACTGCCTAGGTCGTGAAGTACCTGAGGCGGGCCTCAGTGCTCCGTCCCATACCTAGCTGTGTTAAGGGTGAAAGATGTACGTTTCTTCCGGCTGCACTCACAGCCTAGCTCGCGCTTCTGCGAGAGTGCCGTCCTGAGCGTTTCCCTGGACTGAGTCGTCAGCACGGGGTGTTTCTGAAGCACAGGTCCGTTTCAGTCAGTGAGGCCGATCGACTTGCAGGGAGGCTGCCCAGCGCTGCTCCCACGCGTCTCTGTTATGACTGGGACACTCTACCTCGGCCCCCAGCAAGCAACGCGTGGCCCTTGCTAGGAATGTGAAGAGTGGCTCCCACGGGCCTCCTTTGCCCCTGAGGTTCCTCAGAAGCGACCGGCCGCTCCTCCGGCACAGAGCAGTCACCATGCCAAAGTGGTGCACGGCCGCCTCTGCTCTGTGTCCCCGGAGGCATCGGGGAGTTCAGGCCATCCAGCGTGGCGCATGGATTCATGGCACCCCTGCACCCCCAGCTCTGCTGACGTGAAACACTAGCCCTTGCCTTGGGGGCCTCAGGTCACCTTTCATTTGGCCGGAGCTGACTCTGCAGTGCAGTGGTGTGAGTCCCTAGAAAGGCATTTGCCAGCACAGGATGGGCTTTGAGAGAAGGCAGCCTTGCTCGCCCACAGCGACTACCCTGCGGTGGAGAGACGTCGGGCCGCAAGCGCTGCTCAGGCAGCTTGGAAGGCCGAAACAAGTCGCTCGCACACGGGCAGAAGGCGTACTTTGCCATCAGTGTCCCACTTTCAGGCTTGATGACACAGCATGTTTATCTGAACGTTCTGTCTAGCTATCTAGTACAAGGGAACGAGGGCCCCCTTCTGGTAAGAAAGGTTTCCCGGTGGGGGGTGCCGTACGTGCAGGAGAGCGTTCCCCACGCTGTGCCAAGTTTGGTACTTGGTGACTCGGGGTGGTCCCGAACGTCCAGCATTGTCCCGGGGACAGCCGTCCAGCGTTTTCTTTTTCAGGCTGGACGTAAACAACTAGCTTCCAGGTGCCGAAGGGAGTCGTCCTTGAGGCGTCCCCTGGTTTCACTGGGGACGCACAGTGGTGTTTCTCAGAAGAGCCCAAATCGCTCCCTGGGGCACACCAGCATGGAATGTAAGGCTGCTCAGAACTGCGTTCCTGAGGCCGTTTGCAGGCTGAACAAACGGGAGGTGTCGAGCGAAGAGGGCAGCACTGTGCCTTTACTGCTGGCACATCCGTGCAGTTAAAGCAAACGGACGTTTCCACTCCGGCGGCTCAAACGCCACACAAGAGCTGGGCGGCACACAGTGCCCTCTCCCAAAACTTACAACGAACGTGAGTGCGCAATGAGTCCTGCGATACCTTACAGAGTTGACGCTCTCCTTTACCGCCTGCTTCCTCACTAGGGCGGCACGCTTCACTTTACTACTGGAAAACGCTGGACTTTGACTCGAGGCCACGGCTCACCTTTCTGTCGCCGGTAATCTCCGGAGTGCTCTTGGAGACGCTCCCAGCAAGGAACTGAGACCAGCGAGCCTGATGCGAGTAAACTCGCACGTTTTCCCTGAGGCCTTCTGGAGCAAAGAAAAGACGGGCCCCAGGAGTGTGCCTCAGGCACCCTTCTCGCCGCATCTCATCCACCCGGGGGGGAAATTACGTTTGGGCAGGGTCGCCCTGTTTCAAACGTGAGCTCAGACAGTTATCCTCAGTAGTTTTCTGACTACCTCAAGGAAACAGCGGGAGGAACAGGGCCTTTCCTCGGAGACACTTTCGGACACAGGGTCCCCTGCAGTGCATCCACTGCCTAGGTCGTGAAGTACCTGAGGCGGGCCTCAGTGCTCCGTCCCATACCTAGCTGTGTTAAGGGTGAAAGATGTACGTTTCTTCCGGCTGCACTCACAGCCTAGCTCGCGCTTCTGCGAGAGTGCCGTCCTGAGCGTTTCCCTGGACTGAGTCGTCAGCACGGGGTGTTTCTGAAGCACAGGTCCGTTTCAGTCAGTGAGGCCGATCGACTTGCAGGGAGGCTGCCCAGCGCTGCTCCCACGCGTCTCTGTTATGACTGGGACACTCTACCTCGGCCCCCAGCAAGCAACGCGTGGCCCTTGCTAGGAATGTGAAGAGTGGCTCCCACGGGCCTCCTTTGCCCCTGAGGTTCCTCAGAAGCGACCGGCCGCTCCTCCGGCACAGAGCAGTCACCATGCCAAAGTGGTGCACGGCCGCCTCTGCTCTGTGTCCCCGGAGGCATCGGGGAGTTCAGGCCATCCAGCGTGGCGCATGGATTCATGGCACCCCTGCACCCCCAGCTCTGCTGACGTGAAACACTAGCCCTTGCCTTGGGGGCCTCAGGTCACCTTTCATTTGGCCGGAGCTGACTCTGCAGTGCAGTGGTGTGAGTCCCTAGAAAGGCATTTGCCAGCACAGGATGGGCTTTGAGAGAAGGCAGCCTTGCTCGCCCACAGCGACTACCCTGCGGTGGAGAGACGTCGGGCCGCAAGCGCTGCTCAGGCAGCTTGGAAGGCCGAAACAAGTCGCTCGCACACGGGCAGAAGGCGTACTTTGCCATCAGTGTCCCACTTTCAGGCTTGATGACACAGCATGTTTATCTGAACGTTCTGTCTAGCTATCTAGTACAAGGGAACGAGGGCCCCCTTCTGGTAAGAAAGGTTTCCCGGTGGGGGGTGCCGTACGTGCAGGAGAGCGTTCCCCACGCTGTGCCAAGTTTGGTACTTGGTGACTCGGGGTGGTCCCGAACGTCCAGCATTGTCCCGGGGACAGCCGTCCAGCGTTTTCTTTTTCAGGCTGGACGTAAACAACTAGCTTCCAGGTGCCGAAGGGAGTCGTCCTTGAGGCGTCCCCTGGTTTCACTGGGGACGCACAGTGGTGTTTCTCAGAAGAGCCCAAATCGCTCCCTGGGGCACACCAGCATGGAATGTAAGGCTGCTCAGAACTGCGTTCCTGAGGCCGTTTGCAGGCTGAACAAACGGGAGGTGTCGAGCGAAGAGGGCAGCACTGTGCCTTTACTGCTGGCACATCCGTGCAGTTAAAGCAAACGGACGTTTCCACTCCGGCGGCTCAAACGCCACACAAGAGCTGGGCGGCACACAGTGCCCTCTCCCAAAACTTACAACGAACGTGAGTGCGCAATGAGTCCTGCGATACCTTACAGAGTTGACGCTCTCCTTTACCGCCTGCTTCCTCACTAGGGCGGCACGCTTCACTTTACTACTGGAAAACGCTGGACTTTGACTCGAGGCCACGGCTCACCTTTCTGTCGCCGGTAATCTCCGGAGTGCTCTTGGAGACGCTCCCAGCAAGGAACTGAGACCAGCGAGCCTGATGCGAGTAAACTCGCACGTTTTCCCTGAGGCCTTCTGGAGCAAAGAAAAGACGGGCCCCAGGAGTGTGCCTCAGGCACCCTTCTCGCCGCATCTCATCCACCCGGGGGGGAAATTACGTTTGGGCAGGGTCGCCCTGTTTCAAACGTGAGCTCAGACAGTTATCCTCAGTAGTTTTCTGACTACCTCAAGGAAACAGCGGGAGGAACAGGGCCTTTCCTCGGAGACACTTTCGGACACAGGGTCCCCTGCAGTGCATCCACTGCCTAGGTCGTGAAGTACCTGAGGCGGGCCTCAGTGCTCCGTCCCATACCTAGCTGTGTTAAGGGTGAAAGATGTACGTTTCTTCCGGCTGCACTCACAGCCTAGCTCGCGCTTCTGCGAGAGTGCCGTCCTGAGCGTTTCCCTGGACTGAGTCGTCAGCACGGGGTGTTTCTGAAGCACAGGTCCGTTTCAGTCAGTGAGGCCGATCGACTTGCAGGGAGGCTGCCCAGCGCTGCTCCCACGCGTCTCTGTTATGACTGGGACACTCTACCTCGGCCCCCAGCAAGCAACGCGTGGCCCTTGCTAGGAATGTGAAGAGTGGCTCCCACGGGCCTCCTTTGCCCCTGAGGTTCCTCAGAAGCGACCGGCCGCTCCTCCGGCACAGAGCAGTCACCATGCCAAAGTGGTGCACGGCCGCCTCTGCTCTGTGTCCCCGGAGGCATCGGGGAGTTCAGGCCATCCAGCGTGGCGCATGGATTCATGGCACCCCTGCACCCCCAGCTCTGCTGACGTGAAACACTAGCCCTTGCCTTGGGGGCCTCAGGTCACCTTTCATTTGGCCGGAGCTGACTCTGCAGTGCAGTGGTGTGAGTCCCTAGAAAGGCATTTGCCAGCACAGGATGGGCTTTGAGAGAAGGCAGCCTTGCTCGCCCACAGCGACTACCCTGCGGTGGAGAGACGTCGGGCCGCAAGCGCTGCTCAGGCAGCTTGGAAGGCCGAAACAAGTCGCTCGCACACGGGCAGAAGGCGTACTTTGCCATCAGTGTCCCACTTTCAGGCTTGATGACACAGCATGTTTATCTGAACGTTCTGTCTAGCTATCTAGTACAAGGGAACGAGGGCCCCCTTCTGGTAAGAAAGGTTTCCCGGTGGGGGGTGCCGTACGTGCAGGAGAGCGTTCCCCACGCTGTGCCAAGTTTGGTACTTGGTGACTCGGGGTGGTCCCGAACGTCCAGCATTGTCCCGGGGACAGCCGTCCAGCGTTTTCTTTTTCAGGCTGGACGTAAACAACTAGCTTCCAGGTGCCGAAGGGAGTCGTCCTTGAGGCGTCCCCTGGTTTCACTGGGGACGCACAGTGGTGTTTCTCAGAAGAGCCCAAATCGCTCCCTGGGGCACACCAGCATGGAATGTAAGGCTGCTCAGAACTGCGTTCCTGAGGCCGTTTGCAGGCTGAACAAACGGGAGGTGTCGAGCGAAGAGGGCAGCACTGTGCCTTTACTGCTGGCACATCCGTGCAGTTAAAGCAAACGGACGTTTCCACTCCGGCGGCTCAAACGCCACACAAGAGCTGGGCGGCACACAGTGCCCTCTCCCAAAACTTACAACGAACGTGAGTGCGCAATGAGTCCTGCGATACCTTACAGAGTTGACGCTCTCCTTTACCGCCTGCTTCCTCACTAGGGCGGCACGCTTCACTTTACTACTGGAAAACGCTGGACTTTGACTCGAGGCCACGGCTCACCTTTCTGTCGCCGGTAATCTCCGGAGTGCTCTTGGAGACGCTCCCAGCAAGGAACTGAGACCAGCGAGCCTGATGCGAGTAAACTCGCACGTTTTCCCTGAGGCCTTCTGGAGCAAAGAAAAGACGGGCCCCAGGAGTGTGCCTCAGGCACCCTTCTCGCCGCATCTCATCCACCCGGGGGGGAAATTACGTTTGGGCAGGGTCGCCCTGTTTCAAACGTGAGCTCAGACAGTTATCCTCAGTAGTTTTCTGACTACCTCAAGGACACAGCGGGAGGAACAGGGCCTTTCCTCGGAGACACTTTCGGACACAGGGTCCCCTGCAGTGCATCCACTGCCTAGGTCGTGAAGTACCTGAGGCGGGCCTCAGTGCTCCGTCCCATACCTAGCTGTGTTAAGGGTGAAAGATGTACGTTTCTTCCGGCTGCACTCACAGCCTAGCTCGCGCTTCTGCGAGAGTGCCGTCCTGAGCGTTTCCCTGGACTGAGTCGTCAGCACGGGGTGTTTCTGAAGCACAGGTCCGTTTCAGTCAGTGAGGCCGATCGACTTGCAGGGAGGCTGCCCAGCGCTGCTCCCACGCGTCTCTGTTATGACTGGGACACTCTACCTCGGCCCCCAGCAAGCAACGCGTGGCCCTTGCTAGGAATGTGAAGAGTGGCTCCCACGGGCCTCCTTTGCCCCTGAGGTTCCTCAGAAGCGACCGGCCGCTCCTCCGGCACAGAGCAGTCACCATGCCAAAGTGGTGCACGGCCGCCTCTGCTCTGTGTCCCCGGAGGCATCGGGGAGTTCAGGCCATCCAGCGTGGCGCATGGATTCATGGCACCCCTGCACCCCCAGCTCTGCTGACGTGAAACACTAGCCCTTGCCTTGGGGGCCTCAGGTCACCTTTCATTTGGCCGGAGCTGACTCTGCAGTGCAGTGGTGTGAGTCCCTAGAAAGGCATTTGCCAGCACAGGATGGGCTTTGAGAGAAGGCAGCCTTGCTCGCCCACAGCGACTACCCTGCGGTGGAGAGACGTCGGGCCGCAAGCGCTGCTCAGGCAGCTTGGAAGGCCGAAACAAGTCGCTCGCACACGGGCAGAAGGCGTACTTTGCCATCAGTGTCCCACTTTCAGGCTTGATGACACAGCATGTTTATCTGAACGTTCTGTCTAGCTATCTAGTACAAGGGAACGAGGGCCCCCTTCTGGTAAGAAAGGTTTCCCGGTGGGGGGTGCCGTACGTGCAGGAGAGCGTTCCCCACGCTGTGCCAAGTTTGGTACTTGGTGACTCGGGGTGGTCCCGAACGTCCAGCATTGTCCCGGGGACAGCCGTCCAGCGTTTTCTTTTTCAGGCTGGACGTAAACAACTAGCTTCCAGGTGCCGAAGGGAGTCGTCCTTGAGGCGTCCCCTGGTTTCACTGGGGACGCACAGTGGTGTTTCTCAGAAGAGCCCAAATCGCTCCCTGGGGCACACCAGCATGGAATGTAAGGCTGCTCAGAACTGCGTTCCTGAGGCCGTTTGCAGGCTGAACAAACGGGAGGTGTCGAGCGAAGAGGGCAGCACTGTGCCTTTACTGCTGGCACATCCGTGCAGTTAAAGCAAACGGACGTTTCCACTCCGGCGGCTCAAACGCCACACAAGAGCTGGGCGGCACACAGTGCCCTCTCCCAAAACTTACAACGAACGTGAGTGCGCAATGAGTCCTGCGATACCTTACAGAGTTGACGCTCTCCTTTACCGCCTGCTTCCTCACTAGGGCGGCACGCTTCACTTTACTACTGGAAAACGCTGGACTTTGACTCGAGGCCACGGCTCACCTTTCTGTCGCCGGTAATCTCCGGAGTGCTCTTGGAGACGCTCCCAGCAAGGAACTGAGACCAGCGAGCCTGATGCGAGTAAACTCGCACGTTTTCCCTGAGGCCTTCTGGAGCAAAGAAAAGACGGGCCCCAGGAGTGTGCCTCAGGCACCCTTCTCGCCGCATCTCATCCACCCGGGGGGGAAATTACGTTTGGGCAGGGTCGCCCTGTTTCAAACGTGAGCTCAGACAGTTATCCTCAGTAGTTTTCTGACTACCTCAAGGACACAGCGGGAGGAACAGGGCCTTTCCTCGGAGACACTTTCGGACACAGGGTCCCCTGCAGTGCATCCACTGCCTAGGTCGTGAAGTACCTGAGGCGGGCCTCAGTGCTCCGTCCCATACCTAGCTGTGTTAAGGGTGAAAGATGTACGTTTCTTCCGGCTGCACTCACAGCCTAGCTCGCGCTTCTGCGAGAGTGCCGTCCTGAGCGTTTCCCTGGACTGAGTCGTCAGCACGGGGTGTTTCTGAAGCACAGGTCCGTTTCAGTCAGTGAGGCCGATCGACTTGCAGGGAGGCTGCCCAGCGCTGCTCCCACGCGTCTCTGTTATGACTGGGACACTCTACCTCGGCCCCCAGCAAGCAACGCGTGGCCCTTGCTAGGAATGTGAAGAGTGGCTCCCACGGGCCTCCTTTGCCCTGAGGTTCCTCAGAAGCGACCGGCCGCTCCTCCGGCACAGAGCAGTCACCATGCCAAAGTGGTGCACGGCCGCCTCTGCTCTGTGTCCCCGGAGGCATCGGGGAGTTCAGGCCATCCAGCGTGGCGCATGGATTCATGGCACCCCTGCACCCCCAGCTCTGCTGACGTGAAACACTAGCCCTTGCCTTGGGGGCCTCAGGTCACCTTTCATTTGGCCGGAGCTGACTCTGCAGTGCAGTGGTGTGAGTCCCTAGAAAGGCATTTGCCAGCACAGGATGGGCTTTGAGAGAAGGCAGCCTTGCTCGCCCACAGCGACTACCCTGCGGTGGAGAGACGTCGGGCCGCAAGCGCTGCTCAGGCAGCTTGGAAGGCCGAAACAAGTCGCTCGCACACGGGCAGAAGGCGTACTTTGCCATCAGTGTCCCACTTTCAGGCTTGATGACACAGCATGTTTATCTGAACGTTCTGTCTAGCTATCTAGTACAAGGGAACGAGGGCCCCCTTCTGGTAAGAAAGGTTTCCCGGTGGGGGGTGCCGTACGTGCAGGAGAGCGTTCCCCACGCTGTGCCAAGTTTGGTACTTGGTGACTCGGGGTGGTCCCGAACGTCCAGCATTGTCCCGGGGACAGCCGTCCAGCGTTTTCTTTTTCAGGCTGGACGTAAACAACTAGCTTCCAGGTGCCGAAGGGAGTCGTCCTTGAGGCGTCCCCTGGTTTCACTGGGGACGCACAGTGGTGTTTCTCAGAAGAGCCCAAATCGCTCCCTGGGGCACACCAGCATGGAATG
>NW_028294453.1:0-62000 GCF_964341445.2 Mesoplodon mirus | reverse complement strand
GCTGCAGCCAAGGCAAGGAGTAGGGGCAGGGGAAAGAGCCATATCCCTGGGGAGTGTCAGAAACACTTGTGAAGGCCACACCCTCAAACAGAGGCCCACTAGAGACTGGGATTTACTGCAAGATTAGAGAATGTCTTCCCTCCCCCACAGTTTACTGTCACACCCGCAGGCCTCCAGGACAGTTAGGAGTAGATCACTGCCAAAAGAACTGCAAGACACAGACTCAAGCTGAACAACAGTACTTAGGGAAGCCCCAACGTCAAGATGAGAGACAAGGGACTTCCTTGGTGGTCCAGTGGTTAAGACTCTGTGCTCCCAATTCAGGGGACCCAGGTTTGATCCCTGGTCAGGGAACCAGATCCTGAATGACGCAACTAAGACCCGGCTCAGCCAAACAAATAAATATATTTTTTAAAAAATGGAGACACAAAAACAAGGACATTAGAGGAATTTGAAGTCTTTGGCACTTATGTTACCACAAACATTAAAAACAGAACAACTGACAAAGATCAGAAAGTTATATCTACATAAAGGAGGAACTTCCAAGGAGAAATGAATGCTGGTAGAATGAAATCCTTGAGTTTTCTGCTTCTTAATCAATCTAAAAAGAACTGTTATCAGCCCTGGTGGCCTAATGGATAGCATATAAGTGTTTTAAGGGCCAGTAGTAACAATGTGCTAAGGAATTATGGCACATGGATAAGTGAAATTAATGACAGCCACGTCACTAGAATGGGAGAAAAGAAATGGGAATACTGTGTTATAAATTTCCTGAACCCATGAAGTGGTGTGTTGGTATTTCAAGGTGGGATTAGATTATTTTAAAAATGCATATTGTAAACTCTAAGGAAACCATAAAAAATGTAAGAAGTATAACTTACACTCGTCAATGAGGAGATAAAATGGAAGCATTAGGGGAAACTGGGAACTGGGTACAAGGAACAGTCTGTACTATTTTTGCAACTTTGCTGTTATTCTAAAATTATCCCCAAAGTAGTAGTTGAATATGCTCCTTAAGTGTACCTGCTTAATTGTGAACCTCTGTCAAAGAAATTAATGGTGCATCTCTTGCCCTCAGTTCCGAATTTTAGAAAGGTAAAAAAATCCTGGAAAAATGAGCACATTTAAGTCAGTTTCTCCACCCCACTCCAGGTGATTCTCTCCACATTGTCCCTCATTTGGCTATATAGATTATTTAGTTCTTTTTAGGATGCTAATACAGCTGTCACTCTAGCTACATATGCCTCATTAATGTATGTAAGAGAATATGCCCACATAGATTGCTGGATATATATGCCCTTATTCATGTTTTCCAAGACAAAAAATAAACAAGTAAGAGGATTGATTTTATTCAGGCTTTTGCAATAAGAAGATCAGAATGTCTTGCAGGGTGGTTTTTGCCTTAGACTTTTTTAGGGAAAGTAGAAAAGTTACAGGTGGGGCTGATTTACAGTTGGAATTATTTTGCAACTAGGTGAAGTCTCAGTTAGATGAACAGGAAGGTTCGTCTCTGTGTCTGGCTAGTTTTAGAAGGACAAAGAGTTCTGAGCTCAGCTAATCATTTCATGAAACAAAGAAAGGGAAGTTGAGAGATCAGTGCCTGGTCTGATGAGCAGGTCAAGGCCAAAGGGGAAAAGTTGGTATTTCCGTGGTCACAGATAAACAAGGGAGTGATGTCCAGGTCTTAGGGGAATCCTGAGAAGGCCTGGGTAGCAAATCTTATCTCAAGTGGGGTGGTTCTTTGTGGTACACCAAAGGTGGAGGATTTCAGAAAACAGAGGATAGGGTGATTTCTTAACTGTTGCTATTTTCTGAGATCACAAATCACAGGTAAAATTCAAAACTGTTGGGCCTCAGTTTTGTTCAGGACCAAGAAGTGTCATTCACACTTCTTGAACATCACAGAGACAATCATAAACCTTTGAGTGGGTCAAATCTGGGTCTGAGGAATAATCTCCTGAAGACTCTTGTTTGGCGTTGTTCCTGCAAAATCATTTGAACAATTGTTGAGAAGAAGTGGAAAAGATGAGCGTTTTAGAGTTCTGGAGATCAGGCGTCTTAAAAGAGGGATTCTAAAATGAAGAAGAGAAATATTAACCTAAAATATTATCGTAAGTAAAAAGTCTGTACCCTCTCTTTTCCATGTGAAAATCAGAGGCAAAATCGTATCAACTTAAAATTATGTTTAGTAACTAATTTTCAGTATTTTATCTTATTTAAAAATGTATAGGTATCTAAAGAATACTATTATTTAACTCAGTTTAGCATAAGTCTAATGTTTTAAGTTACCTAAAGATCTTGGAAAGTATCTTCATACCACAAAGCATAAGCACTGTTAAGATAAGATTGGTTTGAATAATGATTCAATTTGGTTAAAGAAAAATTTACATTTTTCATAATCTGAAACATCTGGTAGATACAATGCTCGTTTATTCAATCAGAAAAATTTTATAAGTTTAGGAAGAGCATATCCAGGTAGAATAAAAATGTATGATGTTGAAAACATAGCTGTTTTTATTAAACCAATAATATTAAATGAGTCTTTTTTGACAAAGATTTGCCTTAATTATGTAAACTTGAATTTTAAAAACTTTTTGGTTAGTTTCCATAAGAATACTTTTTTAAGCATATGAAAATCTCAGAAGTTCAGTTTCCTTAATTTCTGGTAATTTTAGAACTGTTCAATTTATGTGTGTTTGTTTCTGTTTAACCTAATCCAAACAGAATTCTCTTTAAGAAATTTCATAGTGCAATTTTGTATTACCATCCAAAGGTAGGCACTTACTACACATTCATAGACAAAAATACATACAGACAGACACAGCTAGAGAGCTTCAAGTCTACAACTTTAGCCATGCGTTCGACAAAAGCACAGAAATACTAATACATGATCCCTGGGCCATATAAAAGAGTTAGCTTTCATCCTTGTCCCACCGATACTTACAAAAGAGATCTTCAAGACTCCCTTTGTCCTGATGTGTAATCTGATGGATGCTGTGTAGTAAATTTTCGGCAAGTAGCCAAGAAGAGACCAAGTGGCCATCTGGGTGTCTCCAAAATCCATCTGAGTGGCAAAACATCCAGCTTGTTTCCAATGAGATTTTTCAGCCTCAGGTATTAGCAGGCTGTTGTGCTGTAGGTTCCTTAAGTAGAGTTTCCCATGTCTAAAAAAGAGTGAGCAAGGGGAAGCATGTAGGTAGCAGAGGACAGATTTTCTTGGGAAGTGGCTCTGTTAACATGTTTTTTTCTTTTTTCTTTTTTTTCTTTTTCTTTTTTATTTTTTTATTTAACAAATTTAATCAGTTATACCTATACATATGTTCCCATATCCCCTCCCTTTTGCGTCTCCCTCCCGCCCTCCCTATCCCACCCCTCCAGGCGGTCACAAAGCACCGAGCTGGTCTCCCTGTGCTATGCGGCTGCTTCCCACTAGCTATCTACCTTACGTTTAGTAGTGTATATATGTCCATGCCGCTCTTTCGCTTTGTCACAGCTTACCATTCCCCCTCCCCATATCCTCAAGTCCATTCTCTAGTAGATCTGTGTCTTTATACCTGTCTTACCCCTATGTTCTTCATGACATTTTTTTCTTAAATTCCATATGTATGTGTCAGCATACAGTATTTGTCTTTCTCTTTCTCACTTACTTCATTCTATATGACAGACTCTAGGTCCATCCACCTCATTACAAATAGCTCAATTTCATTTCTTTTTATGGCTGAGTAATATTCCATTGTATATATGTGCCACATCTTCTTTATCCATTCATCCGATGATGGACACTTAGGTTGTTTCCACCTCCAGGATATTGTAAATAGGGCTGCTATGAACATTTTGGTACATGACTCTTTTTGAATTATGGTTTTCTCAGGGTATATGCCCAGTAGTGGGATTGCTGGGTCATATGGTAGTTCTATTTGTAGTTTTTTAAGGAACCTCCATACCGTTCTCCATAGTGGCTGTACCAATTCACATTTCCACCAGTAGTGCAAGAGTGTTCCCATTTTTTCCACACCCTCTCCGGCATTTATTGTTTCTAGATTTTTTGATGATGGCCATTCTGACTTGTGTGAGATGATATCTCATTGTAGATTTGATTTGCATTTCTCTAATGAGTAAAGATGTTGAGCATCCTTTCATGTGTTTGTTGGCAGTCTGTATGTCTTCTGTGGAGAAATGTCTATTTAGGTCTTCTTCCCATTTTTGGATTGGGTTGTTTGTTTTTTTGTTATTGAGCTGCATGTGCTGCTTATAAATTTTGGAGATTAATCCTTTGTCAGTTGCTTCATTTGCACATATTTTCTCCCATTCTGAGGGTTGTCTTTTGGTCTTGGTGATGGTTTCCTTTGCTGTGCAAAAGCTTTTAAGTTTCATTAGGTCCCATGTGTTTATTTTTGTCTTTATTTCCATTACTCTAGAAGGTGGGTCAAAAAGGATCTTGCTGTGATTTATGTCATTGAGTGTTCTGCCTATGTTTTCCTCTAAGAGTTTGATAGTGTCTGGCCTTACATTTAGGTCTTTAATCCATTTTGAGCTTATTTTTGCGTATGGTGTTAGGGAGTGATCTAATCTCATACTTTTACATGTGTCTGTCAAGTTTTCCTAGCACCACTTATTGAAGAGACTGTCCTTTCTCCACTGTACATTCCGGCCTCCTTTATCAAAGATAAGGTGACCATATGTGCGTGGGTTTATCTCTGAGCTTTCTAACCTGTTCCATCGATCTATCTTTCTGTTTTTGTGCCAGTACCACAGTGTCTTGATTACTGTAGCTTTGTAGTATAGTCTGAAGTCAGGGAGCCTGATTCCTCCAGCTCCATTTTTCGTTCTCAAGATTGCTTTGGCTATTCGGGGTCTTTTGTGTTTCCATACAAATTGTGAAATTTTTTGTTCTAGTTCTGTGAAAAATGCCAGTGGTAGTTTGATAGGGATTGCATTGAATCTGTAGATTGCTTTGGGTAGTAGAGTCATTTTCACAATATTGATTCTTCCAATCCAGGAGCATGGTATATCTCTCCATCTATTTGTATCATCTTTAATTTCTTTCATCAGTGTCTTATAATTTTCTGCATACAGGTCTTTTGTCTCCTTAGGTAGGTTTGTTCCTAGATATTTTATTCTTTTTGTTGCAATGATAAATGGGAGTGTTTCCTTGATTTCACTTTCAGAATTCTCATCATTGGTACATAGGAATGGCAGAGATTTCTGTGCATTAATTTTGTGTCGTGCTACTTTACCAAATTCATTGATTAGCTCTAGTAGTTTTCTGGTAGCATCTTTAGGATTCTCTATGTATAGTATCATGTCATCTGCAAACAGTGACAGCTTTACTTCTTCTTTTCTGATATGGATTCCTTTTATTTCCTTTTCTTCTCTGATTGCTGTGGCTAAAACTTCCAAAACCATGTTGATTAAGAGTGGTGAGAGTGGGCAACCTTGTCTTGTTCCTGATCTTAGTGGAAATGGTTTCAGTTTTTCACCATTGAGGATGATGCTGGCTGTGGGTTTGTCATATATGGCCTTTATTATGTTGAGGAAAGTTCCCTCTATGCCTACTTTCTGCAGGGTTTTTACCATAAATGGGTGTTGAATTTTGTCGAAAGCTTTCTCTGCATCTATTGAGATGACTATATGGTTTTTCTCCTTCAATTTGTTAATATGGTGTATCACGTTGATTGATTTGCGTATATTGAAGAATCCTTGCATTCCTGGAATAAACCCCACTTGATCATGGTGTATGATCCTTTTAATGTGCTGTTGGATTCTGTTTGCTAGTATTTTGTTGAGGATTTTTGCATCTATGCTCATCAGTGATATTGGCCTGTAGTTTTCTTTCTTTGTGACATCCTTGTCTGGTTTTGGTATCAAGGTGATGGTGGCCTCGTAGAATGAGTTTGGGAGTGTTCCTCCCTCTGCTATATTTTGGAAGAGTTTCAGAAGGATAGGTGTTAGCTCTTCTCTAAATGCTTGATAGAATTCGCCTGTGAAGCCATCTGGTCCTGGGCTTTTGTTTGTTGGAAGATATTTTATCACAGTTTCAATTTCAGGGCTTGTGATTGGTCTGTTCATATTTTCTGTTTCTTCCTGATTCAGTCTTGGCAGGTTGTGCATTTCTAAGAATTTGTCCATTTCTTCCAGGTTTTCCATTTTATTGGCATGGAGTTGCTTGTAATAATCTCTCATGATCTTTTGTATTTCTGCAGTGTCAGTTGTTACTTCTCCTTTTTCATTTCTAATTCTATTGATTTGAGTCTTCTCCCTTTTTTTCTTGATGAGTCTGGCTAATGGTTTATTAATTTTGTTTATCATCTCAAAGAACCAGCTTTCAGTTTTATTGATTTTTGCTATCATTTCCTTCATTTCATTTTCATTTATCTCTGTTCTGGTTTTTATGATTTATTGCCTTCCTCTAACTTTGGGTTTTTTTGTTCTTCTTTCTCTAATTGCTTTAGATGCAAGGTTAGGTTGTTTATTTGAGATGTTTACTGTTTCTTAAGGTAGGATTGTATTGCTATAAACTTCCCTCTTAGAACTTTTTGCTTTGGCTGCATTCCATAGGTTTTGGGTCATCATGTCTCCATTGTCATTTGTTACTAGGTATTTTTTGAATTCCTCTTAGATTTCATCAGTGATCACTTCGTTATTAAGCAGTGTATTGTTTAGCATCCATATGTTTATATTTTTTACAGATCTTTTCTAGTCTCATAGTGTTGTGGTCGGAAAAGATACTTGATACGATTTCAATTTTCTTAAATTTACCAAGGCTTGATTTGTGACCCAAGATATGATCTATCCTGGAGGATGTTCCATGAGCACTTGAGAAAAATGTGTATTCTGTTGTTTTTGGATGGAATGTCCTATAAATATCAATTAAGTCCATCTTATTTAATGTATCATTTAAAACTTGTGTTTCCTTATTTATTTTCATTTTGGATGATCTGTCCATTGGTGAAAGTGGGGTGCGAAAGTCCCCTACTATGATTGTGTTACTGTCGGTTTCCCCTTTTATGGCTGTTAGTATTTGCCTTATGTATTGATGTGCTCCTATGTCAGGTGCATAAATATTTACAATTGTTATATCTTCTTCTTGGATCGACCCCTTGATCATTATGTAGTGTCCTTCTTTGTCTCTTGTAATAGTCTTTATTTTAAAGTCTATTTTGTCTGATATGAAAATTGCTAATCCAGCTTTCTTCTGATTTCCATTTGCATGGAATATCTTTTTCCATCCCCTCACTTTCAGTCTGTATGTGTCCCTAGGTCTGAAGTGGGTCTCTTGTAGACAGCATATATACAGGTCTTGTTTTTGTATCCATTCAGCCAGTCTCTGTCTTTTGATGAGAGCATTTAATCCATTTTCTTTTAAGTTAATTATTGATATGTATACTCCTAGTCCCATTTTCTTAATTGTTTTGGGTTTGTTATTGTAGGTGTTTTCTTTCTCTTGTGTTTCTTGCCTCGAGAAATTCCTGTAGCATTTATTGTAAAGCTGGTTTGGTGTTGCTGAACTCTCTCAGCTTTTGCTTGTCTGTAAACGTTTTAATTTCTCCAGCAAATCTGAATGAGACCCTTGCTGTGTAGAGTAATCTTGGTTGTAGGTTTTTCTCCTTCATCACTTTAAATATGTCCTGCCACTCCCTTCTGGCTTGCAGAGTTTCTGCTGAAAGTTCAGCTGTTAACCTTATTGGGATTCCCTGTTGGTTATTTGTTGATTTTCCCTTGCTCCTTTTAATATTTTGTCTGTGCATTTAATTTTTGATAATTTGATTAATATGTGTCTTGGCATGTTTCTTCTTGGATTTATCCTGTGTGGGACTCTCTGTGCTTCCTGGACTTGATTGACTATTTCCTTTCCCATATTACGGAAATTTTCCACTATAATCTCTTCAAATATTTTCTCAGTCCCTTTCTTTTTCTCTTCTTCTTCTGGGACCCCTATAATTGGAATGTCGGTGCCTTTAATGTTGTCCCAGACGTCTCTGAAGCTGTCCTCAGTTCTTTTCATTCTTTTTTCTTTATTCTGCTCTGCAGTAGTTATTCCCACTATTTTACCTTCTGGGTCACTTATCTGTTCTTCTGCCTCAGTTATTCTGCTATTGATTCCTTCTAGAGTATTTTGAATTTCATTTATTGTGTTGTTCATTATTGGTTGTTTTCTCTTTAGTTCTTCTACGTCCTTGTTAAATGTTTCTTGCATTTTCTGTATTCTATTTCCAAGATATTTGATCATCTTTACTTTAATTTTTCTGAATTCTTTTTCAGGTAGGTTGCCTATTTCCTCTTCATTTGTTAGGTCTGGTGGGTTTTTACCTTGCTCCTTCAACTGCTGTGTGTTTTTCTGTCTTCTCATTTTGCTTATCTTACTGTGTGTGGGGTCTCCTTTTAGCGGGCTGAAGGTTCGTAGTTCCTCTTGATTTTGGTGTCTGTCCCCAATGGCTAAGGTTGGTTCAGTGGGTTGTGTAGGCTTCCTGGTTGGGGGGACTAGTGCCTGTGTCCTGGTGGATGAGACTGGATCTTGTCTTTCTGGTGGGCAGTTCCAAGTCCTGTGGTGTGTTTTTGGGTGTCTGTGGTCTTGTTATGGTTTTAGGCAGCCTCTCTTCTAATGGGTGGGGTTGTGCTCCTGTCTTCCTAGTTGTTTGACATAGGGTGTCCAGCACTGTAGCTTGCTGGTAGTTGAGTTAAGCTAGGTCTTGGCATTGAGATGGAGATCTCTGCGAGATTTTCGCCATTTGATATTACGTGGAGCTGGGAGGTCTCTTGTGGACCAGTGTCCTGAAGTTGGCTCTCCCACCTCAGAGGCACAGCACTGACTCCTGGCTGGAGCACCAAGAGCCTTTCATCTACATGGCTGAGAATAAAATGGAGAAAAAATAGAAAGAAAGAAAGAGGATAAAATAAAATTTCAATAAGTAAAAAAAAAAAAAAAAAAAGAAAGAAAACAAACGGACAGAACCCTAGGACAAATGGTGAAAGCAAAGCTCTACAGACACAATCTCACATAGAAGAATATACATACACACTCACAAAAAGAGGAAAAGGGGAAAAAATAATATATCTTGCTCCCAAAGTCCACCTCCTAAATTTACGATGATTCGTTGTCTATTCAGGTATTCTACAGATGCAGGGTACATCAAGTTGACTGTGGATATTTAATCCGCTGCTCCTGAGGCTGCTGGGAGACATTTCCCTTTCTCTTCTTTGTTCGCACAGCTCCCGGGGTTCACCTTTGGATTTGTCCCTGCCTCTGCATGTAGGTCACCTGAGAACATCTGTTCTTCGCTCAGGCAGGACGGGGTTAAAGGAGCAGCTGATTTGGCAGCTTTGGCTCACTCAGGCTGCGGGGAGGGAGGGGTACAGATGCGGAGTGCACCTGCGGCGGCAGAGGCCGGCGTGACGTTGCACCAGCCTAAGGCACGCCATGCGTTCTCCCCGGGAAGTTGTGCCTCGATCACGGGACACTAGCAGTGGCGTGCTGCACAGGTTCCCGGGAGGGGATGTGTGGAGAGTGTCCTGTGCTCGAACATAGGCTTCTTGGTGGCCGCAGCAGCAGCCTTAGCGTCTCATGCCCATCTCTGGTTTCCACACTGATAGCTGCGGCTAACGCCCGTCTCTGGAGCTCCTTTAAGCAGTGCTCTTAATCCCCTCTCCTCATGCACCTGGTAACAGAGAGGGAAGAAAAAGTCTCTTGCCCCTTTGGCAGGTGCAGACTTTTCCCTGTTCTCCCTCCTGGCTAGCCGGGGTACACTAACCCCCTGCAGGCTGTGTTCACGCCGCCAACCCCAGTCCTCTCCCTGCGCTCCGACCGAAGCCCGAGCCTCAGCTCCCAGCCCCGCCTGCCCCGGCGGGTGAGCAGACAAGCCTCTCGGGCTGGTGAGTGCTGGTCGGCACCGATCCTCTGTGCGGGAATCTCTCTGCTTTGCCCTCTGCACCCCTGTGGCTGCACTCTTCTCCGCGGCTCCGAAGCTCCCCCCTCCACCACCTGCAGTCACTGCCTGTGAAGGGGCTTCTAGTGTGTGGAAATCTTTCCTCCTTCACGGCTCCCTCCCACTGGTGCAGGTCCCATCACTATTCTTTTGTCTCTGTTTATTCTTTTTTCTTTTGCCCTACCCAGGTACGTGTGGAGTTTCTTGCCTTTTGGGAGGTCTGAGGTCTTCTGCCAGCGTTCAGTGGGTGTTCTATAGGAGCAGTTCCACGTGTAGATGTATTTCTGATGTATCTGTGGGGAGGAAGGTGATCTCCGTGTCTTACTCTTCTGCCATCTTCTCAAATCTCCACAATAGTTCTTGTTTTGTAACAATTAGATCAGTCCAAAAGGGACATAGTGAATTCCTTATTCTGTGAATTTAAGAAAAGGCTTTTTCTTTTCCTCCAGGAGTCATAGATGTTGTATTGAATATAAGCTTTAGCTGGAACATCAAGCCAATGCTTTTCACGTTTTCTTTTAATGGTTGTGTTCGGTGTTTTTAATCGGGATCGGTATGGAGCCTCACTCATGGTAGATCTGCAGCATTTGTTTACTTCTGCTGTGAATTCATGGCATTTATGTTTATCGATGGTTCTTGATTCATGGGATGCTTATTATTTTCATGTAATAAAAAACAGATATTAGGCACTTTATGTATGTTGCATCTGGGTAATTCCCAACTGCATTGTTTATCATCAATGCAAGTGTCACATTACCTGAGATACCTTCTCCAGCTCTCTCAGTCAGAGCAACTGGATGCCTTCTCTGTTGCCTTTAGAACTTTGGGAAATTCATACATACACAGAGATC
The DNA here is from genome assembly GCF_964341445.2 of Mesoplodon mirus. Taxonomy (NCBI): domain Eukaryota; kingdom Metazoa; phylum Chordata; class Mammalia; order Artiodactyla; family Ziphiidae; genus Mesoplodon; species Mesoplodon mirus. The sequence continues at coordinate 51,226 of NW_028294453.1, read as the reverse complement.
TAATAGGCACACACACATCTATACATATAAACATGCATGTACATGTATATATATCCACCCATGTAAATATTTTACTTATTCTTTCTTTCAATAAGTTTTTTTCATATTTGTGTGATTTTTAACAACAATAACAGAAACCTACGGGGTTAAGCATACCATAAACAGACTTTAAAGCAGAGTGTGAATATCTTAAAATTAACATACTATAAAGATGGAAAATATTATATGAAAATTGAACAAAGCAACTTGATCATTCCAGAATAAATGCTTAAGAATTATATGACTTCCATAATACAACTAAATAACACTTTCATATATGTACAATAACGTTTTCTGTTTCTCTAAAACAAACAAACAAAAAAAAGGATTACATGGCTTCCAATAAATGTGTCCCTTGGCTCTTTTGTTTTTCGAGTTAAGTTTTATTTGGAGCAAAATGAGCACTGCAGACCGAGAGACAGCATTTCAGACAGCTCTGAGAAGCTGCTCCGAGGAGGCAAGGAGGGGAACCAGGTTATATAGAAGTTTTGTAACAAAGGGCATGTAGTCTGAACATCAAAAGATTATTGTTAATTAAGGAAAACCAGATATCTCAAGTTAAGGAATTCAGTGCTTTTCTGTCTGAATCACGTGACTATACTATGCACACCACAAATTTTGGCCAAGCTATCAAATCCATATTAGGGCTTTGTTTGCTTCCTTGATTGTTTATATATCCATAGCTATTTCCGTGTTCTTGCCAAGTTCCAGCTTGTGTTACACTTACATTTCTTTAAGACTTTTGAATAGTATTACCGTGTCATTAACAATAACTCAATTTCAGCTTTTCTACCAAAGGCTGAAATTGAGTTATTGTTGACGACACGGTAATACTTTAGAATAATATCTCTTATGGAATCAGGAAAGCTGAAATTGAGTTATTGTTGATGACAAGGGAATACTATGCTAATAAAAGTCTAAAGGCACCCTGCATCCTTGATACAAATTTAAAGATAGATCAAATGCCTTCGAAGAGGAAAGTCTACCCTCTTTCCCTGAAATAGATAAGAAGAAATAGTATCTACTAAGGAATGTGAAAGAGAGATTTTGATTTGTAATGAATATATCATTTTGGAAGTGTGCTTTGGTATCATTAAGTATTCATTAATTTTCTTACTGATTTACTAAGCCCCCATTATTTTCTGCCCTATGCATTACCCCGTGTCAGATGCTGAAGTGGAGAGGGGTGATAGCAAAGACGAATTGGGGAAATTGGAAATTAACAGTGTACCAAAGAAAACTTAAAGGTCTGCAGAAAATCGTAAGGACATCTGGAAGAGGTGGTCACTTGCTCTGGCTTGAGGGAGCAGGAGAAAGCATTTCAGGTGAGGCCATGTACGTCTTGGTCCAAACATTGCAGTGCAACTTCACCAGGTGAAAAGGATTGGTATTCCTAGAAGACACACTAGAAATCACAGAGTGGGGAGAGGAAATCAACAGCAACAAAATATAACAGTGCATTAGGCAATAATAAAAGTTTTCAAAATGAATAGTCATAGGCTTTGGGAACAATTGCAAGACTAGGTGACTAACAAAAGAGATAGGACCACACTGTATAAGTTTTTGTTGTTGTTTGCTTCATAATTCCTAAAGAAAATGGCAGAGTCAGCCAGTACAGTAAAGTGTAATGTTTACAGTCAAAGAAGTCTCAAGGTAGGGTAAGAAGCAACAGTAGAGCTCTGGTCTGCAGTGTCATGTATTCCAACTGCCTTTTCTGTGCTTTTTTTTTCCTTTTGTGCTCTCTGCAAGTCACTTAGTGTTGTTATGTTATCTTCTGTGTTTCCTCTTCTTAAAAACATCCAGCAAAACCAATTCGGCCTAAGGTGTAGAGCCCCAGAGTGAGGGCCATGCTAAGCCACAAGAAATGACACAGATTATGGAATCAGGATTATTAAAGAAATATCACTGGGGAGAAATAAGGTCGTGTCTATGCTAATTACCAACATCCAAAGGGAGTATGAACTCCTACGTTTTACTCAGTGGCATTACCTAACACACATTTCTACAGTGAGGCAGGAGGAGAGGTAATCATCCTCAGAGATGTAGTTGTGAACATATTCTTAGTTCTAACACACCACTCCTACTTGTCCTGCTCTTCCAATTCACTTGGCCACATGACTTGTTTTGACACTACAGGCCATTGGGTACCAACCATCACGGATTAGTCTGTAAATATGTTTTCTACTTTAGATGCCTAATTTCTCATTCGTTATTTGCTTTGTTCCCTTCCATGTCCAGTCACTCTCCTATCTATTTTCTCTAGTCTCTACAAACTTGACAGCAAATTTATGGTAATAAAAATTTTATTTGATTTTTATTACTTCATAACTTTAACTTATATATCACAACAAAGTACTTTGTGAGCAGAGTGGAAGGTCATTGCAATAAGGAAGTTGAGGGGCACTAAAAAGAGATTTTGTGGAAAATGTAATGTTTAACCTGGATATACCTATAGGTAAGATTATAAGGTGGCAGAAGAGGGAGTGTCAGGCAAGAAGTTTGGAAGCCAGTAGGATTAGGGGTATTTAAGAATGTCATAACCAGGTGGCTTGAAACTGTCCTAAAATGCAATAATCAACCATTGTCACTGGTTGGGTTCTCTGGAAGTAGATGTTGAGGATGGGGTGTGGTGTGGTGTACAGAATATTTAAGAACAATCAACACCCAATGAAAGACAGAAACAAGGATTGCCTCAGGAATAAAAATGATAAAACTTTTAGAAATTATTAGTGTAAGCCACTGTTAATAGATTAAAAGAGACATGATACTTTTGATTATCCCACTATTTACATAAAACGGCACATGACACCATTTAACACCCTTTCATAGTAACCAGAACAACAACATAAACCTCTGCAGATGAGAAATGAAAAGATACTAATTTTAACTTGATAAAGACAAAAGTCAAAAAACAAAACAAAATAAACATCATACAGGAAGGTGAAGGGTTTAAACTGTTTCTTTTAAAATTGGGAACAGGAAAAGAATGCCCACTGTCACTGCTCTATACAGCGTTGTGCTAGGAAGCCTAGCTAAAGTAGTAAGACAAGAAAGGAAACTATCATGTATAAGAAATATAAAGGAGGAAACAAAATCATTATTAGCAGTAGATAAAATAGTTGTCAACATGGAAATAAAACTCTAAACAAAGTTTTGAATTTCAAAGACAGTTTAGCATGTTTGCAGGATATAAGAATATTACCCTAAAAATCGACTGCAGTTACATATCTCAGCAACAAATTATTAGGAAACATGAAGACATCATTTACAGAAATATATAATGGCCAAGAATAAATCTAAAAGAATATGTGTTTATGTCCTTTATGGAAGAACATTTTCAAATTTTATTGAAAAACATTGGATAAGTCCCAAGACATTATTAACAGAATATCAGTTTTCCTCAAATGTGTCTAAATACAATTCTAATAAAAATCCCAAAGGTGGTACTTACTTAACTGGCAAGAATATTCCAAAATGTATATGGTAGAAATAGGGCCAAAATAGCCAAGAAAACAATATTTTTAAGATGTTAGTTCAAAACAATTGTGATGAATAAGAACAAAGTTGGGAATGTTACCCCAACTGAGTTTCACTTAGTATAATCGTGTCAGTATGAGACGTGTAAAGATGGATATGTAAATCACTGAAAGAGAATAGAGTCCAGAATTAAATCCACACATAAAGGGAGGGTCGTTGATTTTCAACAAATGTGCCAAAGTGATTCAAAGGGGAAAGACATATTTTCAATAAATGGTGCTAGAACAATTAGATATACATATGCAAAAAAATGATCTTTGAATCTTACCTCAAAGCATATATGAAGATTAGCTCAGAATGGATCATAGACCTGAATGGAAGAGCTAAAACTATAAAACTTGTACAAAAATATATGAGAAGATATTTGTAGTTCTGAATTTTAATATAGACTCAAAAATTTTTATTGATATATAGGACACAACATATTAATAAACTAGATTTTGTTAAATTTAAAAGCCTTTGCTCTTCAAAATACACTGTTAAGGAATTAAAAAGACAAGTCACAGACTGAAAGCAAATACATGTAAAACATATATTGGACATAGGATTTATATTCAGGATATGTAAAGAAGACTTGCAGCTCAGCAATAGAATAAAAAATCCAGTAAGGAAATGGGCAAAATATTTGTATAGAAACTTCACCATAGAGGAAATATATAAATAAATGGTAAAATAAGCCTGGTTTTTTGAGCCTGTAAATCACCAATGGTCATTTTTTTAATGTCCTATTTTTAAAATTTTTGAAGTGTGAGTGTGGTGTGAAGGTATGTCTGGGTGTGAATCTGCACCTGTGCCCTGCAGTGTGAAATGTGAGAAGAGACATGGAGGGGGAGAAGGAAGCCCAGGGACTAAGGTCCACTGGAAAGACCAGCAGCCTGGTAGAGGCCATGCAATTTAAGATAAACAATAAGGGAGTGGAAATGGTTGGTGACAGAAATAAGGAGGGACTGGGAGAAGTATGAGAATCTTTATAACCTGATCACTCAGAAATAGGAACTACGAAATGTTGGTTATGCAAAAAGGGGAACTCTGAATTACCAACTTCAGCCTTGACCTAGGTCTTATTCCTCCTCCCAGAATTAAAATACAGATTTTCTTTCCCTTTAGAGATACCTGAGTAATGGTGGCCTAGTGACTGCAAATAAATTAAAATATTTTCTAATTTCCAAAAAGTCATTGACAAACTATAGTGACTTCAATAAAAACTAAAAATATCTAAAATAAAAATGGTATAGACAACAATATTCTGCTTCAAAAATTATACTATATTCTTATTTTTATCATATTTAATTGTCCTTATAAAATTGATTAACCATTTTCAATTTAAAATTTTCTATTATGCATATGTATAAATATATTTTGAATACCATTTCTATGCTTAACTTATTTACATAAATCATGAAAAAATAACTGTTTGTATAAAGATATAATTTAATATCTGGTGGGAAGAATAGATATGTAGCTGAAGATCTTTCTTGCGGGTTACATTATGTATGGTCTCTGGATACGAATGTGATCTCCAGAACTTTTTCTACATTGGATGAATACACCTAAGGACTTGCTTGACCACCTCACATATATGAGTATTTGTAGCTACCTAAATGTTTTCTGTTTGAATCCGGATAAATAGAGCTGAATTTGTTTTAGGTTGTAGAATTTCTCCAGCCTAAAATGGGGCTAACCTCCTTCAAATCACTTGTTTTTCAACTTGGACATACATGAATAGGCAGCATTATCTATGTATTTCATTTGAAATACCCTAAATGCTTCAATCCGATATCAGTGCTTAATTTTCTTTCTGAACATCTGTCTAATTTTATAGTGAACTGAGCTAAAAAAAGCACAAAAGGGGACTTCCCTGGTGGCGCAGTGGTTACGAATCCGCCTGCCAATGCAGGGGACACGGGTTTGACCCCTGGTCTGGGAAGATCCCACATGCCACGGAACAACTAAGCCCATGCGCCATAACTGCTGAGCCCACATACCACAACTACCAAAGCCCGCACACCTAGATTCCATGCTCTGCAGCAAGAGGAGACACTGCAATGAGAAGCCTGTGCACAGCAACGAAGAGTAGCCTCCCGCTTGCCTCAACTAGAGAAAGCCCTGCACGCAGCAGTGAAGACCCAACACAGCCATATATCAGTAAATAAGTAAATAAATAAACGAAACAGAAAAAAATATAAAGCACAAAATAAGTATTACTTATGAGTACAAATCCTAATGGGTCATGATTTTCCACCAAAGAGACTAAAATATGTCGTCAGTTGAATACACTACTCAGTAGGAGCAGTATACAGTAATTCCACCTCTTCTTCATCTGGGTACAATTTCTGATAACATTATTCACTTGTTCTTTTGATGTAGTAAACTTTTACCTCTTGAAAATTTGCTTCACATTCTCCAGGTCTGAGGATGCATGATGATGAAGAAACGAGTAAGTATTCCTTTACCCAGCTCTGTCCAGAGCTGCTGCAATATCGATGCACAGACTGTACAATGAAAAGCATGCACAGCCATACACAGCAGCCCTGCAGTATCACCCCCATTTTCTTCCTTCATCTGTGGAAATCTTCAGGAAGCCAAGTGTTGTCATAACTGTAGCCTGTTGCCTCAGCTTCTTTGCTAATCAGAGACCAGACCACCGCCACCAAGCTCTAAAGTGGGTTCTGCTGGGCTGTTCCTTTCTGCTCTGTATCCGAGCTGTGGAATTTGGTTCCAAGGAAAGAGCTCTGTCATGAAAATAAGCTATTCTTCCAATCATTCAAATGGGAATTTCAAAACTTGGACTTGAAAGGACTTCCAACATATTCTAATCAAGATCTCTTCTCTGTCCAGATCCTCTCTTTTCCTATGCAGCAAATAAACATTCTGACCCAAATGTTCCAAATTGCTAAAGAATTCATATGATGGTATGGGACTGACCTCCAAATGAATGTAAGGTGGTGTATTTTCACCACTTGCCATGCTTACTCAATAGAGTATGTACCCAATGAGATTTTTAGTTGTATATGTCTTGGCCTCTACTGGACTAGTTTGAGCCTTAGAATCTTTTAAAATTCAATAAAGTCTAGAATAAGGACACTCAGAGCATCTCTGCTGTTTTCAGTTTTGCCCACTACTTTCTTTGGTGACAACAAGCACTCATAAAATGTGTCTCTCTTTAATATTCATGTGTGTTAGAAATGAAAAAAAGAGATCTGTGTGTAATGTGTGTGATCCTTGTATCTGAAGTAAAAACTCAAATTTATCAGCTAAAGATGTATTTTCCTAGCACCATTTTGCCCATTGAGATGGTATGGATACATTTCTTTAAGCGCACCAGTGATAAATGATGGGCAGTGACAATGACTTGAGATCAACTTGTTAGTTGAAGATCTGCCTAGAATGCCTGGGTCAGAGGGCTCTCACACTTTCTCTTAGATCTTTCACCTGGTCTCTGGTGCAGTTCAGGGGCCTTTTCTCCAGCTTGTCCAGCACTCTGAGCCTGCATCGACTCTCTGCAGGGTGCCATAGACACAGAGGTAAACCCAGTCCAATCCATGATTTCAAGAGAATTTTAGGAGAAGTAAGCATGCCATATAATACATGCCTTGAAAGAGGTATGTCTCCAATGCCAGAGAAGTTAAAAACAAGAATCTCATTTTCAAGTAGGGCAATAAGAGGAAAGCTACCTGGAAGAAGTGACATTTAGGCCAACCTTTAAATGTGGGTATGATTTTAATGGGCAGAGAAGCACAGGGGTTCGTGAGACAGAGAGCATGACATTAGCTAATGTGTGGAGGAATGTCTGGCTAATGTGAATAGTCCAGTTTGCTTGATGAGTGGAGCAAAATATAAGGCAGGAATCAAGAAAGTTGAGCTCTGGAGAACCAAGAAAGTTGAGATCTGAATACAAATTATTGAGGAACAGGGATGTGATGTAACTGGGTTTTAGCAAACTCGTCAGAAGATGGTTTTCATATGGGATGAGTAGTAAGAGGCTAGAGGTGAGAAGGCCTGGTAGGAGGTGAAAGGTGAGAAGGGGATTTATAGGAAGGATGATGCATAGACAGATGGCTCTAATAGTCTTAACTGATTAATTAATTACTGCTGAGCACTGGGGATATGTGCTGAGCAAAAATTCAGTCTAATACAGTGGGAGAAATTACATAATCCCACATCTGAGCAGAATCACATCTGTGATGAATACTTGACAGAAGCAATTTGACTCTAGGAGGATTTCAGAACTTGGGGGAGTGATTGGCAATATTATATTTTGAGCCCCAGATAATGTCACATTAAGAAATTTGGGTTTTGTCTTTTAGACTGTGAAAAACCACTGAAAATTTTGGATCAGAAACTAAGATTAAGAAAGCAGCCTTTCTCTTGGTCAATGTGGTCTTCTTTCTAGAGTTGGGGTATTACATTATATACACCATGAAATTCTGGAAACAATCAGAGATGGTCAATCCTGTATATGCCTCTTCTACCTTGAGTTGATGTTCAGTGGTCATTCAGTCAAATGCTTTTTAAAAGAATACTTCTGTTAAAACTGCAGTAATTCATTCAGAACAGTATAGCAACTGTACTTACATTATAGTGCCTTGGATAATTAACGGATTCTGCCTTTCCAGCATTGTGTTGTTTAAATTTCTGGAGTTACTGTTGGGCATATCTGGTTATTTTTCCTCAGGTTAACATAAAGTCAAAATGAAAATAAGTCAGGTGAAGCATAGTGACCTTAAAAACTGTAACTTTAAAAAGTACTTCTGTGACTCTTATGAAACTTCTATCAAGGATTTTTATCTATTATGTTGATCATTTTTTACTGTATAGGTCCAATTTAAACACTTCCTTTAAAATTTATTGCCAAAAAACTTTCTCTCAATTAACGTATATTTGTAGTTTTTGTTTCTAAAATTCAGTATTCTCACCTGTTTATCTTCACAGAAATTGAGGATCTTTTCTTTATAGTGGTAAAATATGCATAACGTAATATTTATCATTTAAACTGTTCCAAAGTGTGTAATTCAGTAGCATCAAATACATTTGCAGTGTTGTGCAATCATCACCACTATATCTGAAACTTTTTTGTCATCCCCAACAAAATCCTTGTATCAATTAAACAATAATTCCTCTTTCCCCTTTAACTCTATTCTACTTTCTGTCTCTGTGGATCAGCAAATGATTGTTGTTTTGTTATCTGGACAATTTCATTTAGCATAATGTTTTCAAGATACATCCATGTTGCAGCATATATAAAAATTTCATTTCTTCTTATGGCTGAATAATATTCCTTTGTATGTATATATCACAATTTGTTTAGACATTCCTTTGCTCAAGGACACATGTCATTTACACCTTTTGGCTATTGAGAATAACTTGGCTATGAACATTGGTGTACATATATATGTTCAAGTCCCTGCTTTTAATTCTTTTGAATGTATACCTAGGAATGAAATTGCGGGTCGTATGGTAGTTTCATGTTTAGTCTTTTGAAAAAACAACAAACTGTTTTCAACAGCAGGTGTACCATTTTACATTCCCACCAGCAATGCACAAGAGTTCCAATTTCTCTACATCCTTCTCATCGCTTGTTTCCTTTTTTTTTTAAACCCATCCTACTAGATATAAAATGCTATCTCATTGTAGCTGTGATTTGCATTTCCCTAATGACTAATGATATTGAGCACATTTTCATGTGCTTATTAGCCACTTGCATATGTCCTTTGAGAAATGTCTATTCAAGTCCTTTGCCCGTTTTTGAATTGGGTTATTTGGTGTTATGGAGTTGTGGGAGCTCTTTATATATTCTGGATATTAATCCCCTATCAGATGTTCTTTGCAAATATTTTACCCCATTATGTATTTATTATTTATTTATATATTTTGATAGTATCCTTTGGTGCACAAACATTAATTTGATCAAGTCCAATTTATCATTTTTTTCTTTTGTTACCTATGCTTTGGTGTCATACTCATTAGGTCATTGCCAAATCCAATGGAATGAAGACTTTAAAATTTTTTTCCCTGAGTTTTACTGTTTGAGCTGTTAAATTTAGATCTTTGATCCATTTTGAATTGACCTTTGCGTTTAATAGGAGGTAAGCGTCCAACTTCTTTTGCATGTGGATATCCAGTTTTCCCAGCATCATTTGTTGAAAAGACTTTCTTTTTCCCATTGAATGGTCTTGGCACCTTTGTCAAAAATCAATTTACCATACATGTGAGAGTTTATTTCTGAGCTCTCTATTCTATGCCAGTGGTCTATATGTCTGTCCTTATGCCAATACCATTCTGTATTAGTTATTACAGCTTTGCAGTAAGTTTCAAAGTCAGGATGTATGAGTCTTCCAGTTTTCTTTCTTTTCTGTAGGACTGTTTTAGCTATTTAAAGCCCCCTAAATTTCCATTTTGAAAAGAACTATTGGTAATTTGATAGGGATTATATTGAATCTGTAGCTTGCTTTGGGTGATATTAACATCATAAAAATATTAAGTCTTCCTAGCCATGAATATAAATATATTTCCATTTATTTGTGTCTTCTTTAGTTTCTTATTTATTGATTCATTTATTTTTTGGCTGCATTGGGTCTTCGTTGCTGCGAGCTGGCTTTCTCTAGTTGCGGTAAGTGGGGGCTACTCTTTGTTGCAGTGTGCAGGCTTCTCATTGTGGTGGTTTATCTTGTTGCAGTGCAGGGGCTCTAGGCACGTGGACTCAGTAGTTGTGGCACGTGGGCTCAGTAGTTGTGGCACACGGGCTGTAGAGTGCAGGCTCAGTAGTTGTGGTACATGGGCTTAGTTGCTCTGCAGCGTGTGGGATCTTTCTGGACCAGGGATCGAACCCCTGTCCCGTGCATTGGCAGGCGGATTCTTAACCACTGCACCACTAGGGAAGTCCCTTCTTCAGTTTCTTTCAGCAGTATTTTGTAGTTTTCAGTGTACAACTCTTTCACCTGCTTGGTTAGATTTACTACAATGTATTTCATTCTTTTAGGTGCTATTATCAATAGAATCGTTTTCCTAATTTTTTTTTTTTGCCTTTTTTATTGCTGGTATTTAGAAACGCATCTGATTTTTGCGTGTTGATCTTGTACTCTGCAACTTCGCTGAATTTATTAGTTCTAGTAGCTTTCTACTTGGTGTATTCTATATATTGGATGGTGTCATCTGCAATAGTTTTAACTCTTTCTATTTTGGATGCCTTTTATTCACTTTTCTTTTCTGATAGCTCTGGTTAGAACTTCTAGTAGAATGTTGAATAGCAGCAGTGAAAGTGGGTATTCTTGTTTTTGTTTCTTATCTTAGGTGGACAGTTTTCAGTCCCTTACCATTGATTATAATGTTAGCTGTGGGTTTTTCTAAATATTTTTAATATGTTGAGGGATTTTCCCTCTATTTCCAGACTTCTGGAAGTTTTTTTATCATGAAAGTATGTTTGATTTTGTCAAATGCCTTTTCTGCATCAATTGGGATAATCATGTGTTTGTTTTCCCTTGTTGTATTAATGTCACACATTACATTGATTAATATTCTTATGTTGAATGACTCTTACATTTCAGGAATAAATGGTATTTGGTCATGGTAAGTAATTATTTTAAAATGCTGTTGGATTCAATTTACTAATATTTTGTTGAGGACTTTTGCATCTATCTTCATAAGGGCTGTTGATCTGTGATTTACTTTTCTTGTGGTATTTTTTTTCTGGCTTTGATATAAATTAATGCTGGATTCATAAAATGGGGTAGGATGTGTTCCCTCCTTGTCATTGATTTGGAAGAGCTTGAGTAGGATTGATATTACTTCTTCTTTAAATGTTTGGTAGAATTCTTTTTTGAAGCCACCTGGTCCAGGACTTCTCTTTGCTGGTAAGTTTTAGATTAATAATTCAGTCACTTTACCTATTATAGGTCTGTTGAGATTTTTATTTGTGAGTTGGTTTAGGGCATTTGTGTGTTTCAAGAAGTTTGTCCATTTCTCTTAATGGTTGTCTAATTTGTTGGCTTACAGTTGTTCATAGTATTCTTCTATAATTCCTTTTTGCCTCTATAAGGTTTGCAGTAATACTTCCACTGTTATTCTGATTTTAGTTATTTGTGTCTTCTCTTTTTTATTTTGTCGGTCTAGTTAAAGGTTTGTCAATTTTGTTTATTTTTTCAAAGAACCAATTTTTAGTTTCATTAATTTTTTTCTATTGTTTGATTTCTCCAGCTTGTTAACTTTGCTCTAAACTTTATTATTTCTTTCCATCTGCTAGCTTTGAGTTGGGCTTTATTTTCCTTTTCTAGTTCCTTATGGTGTGAAGCTGTTCATTTGAGATCTTACATTTTATTACAATGTAAACATTTACACCTATCGATTTCCCTCTGAGCACTACTTGCACTGCATCCCATTAATTTGGTATGTTGTGTTTTTATGTTTATTTGTTTCTAAGTATTTTCTAATTTATCTTGTGATGGCTTCTTTAAGAGTATGTTGTTGAGTTTCCACAAATTTGTGAATTTTCCTGTTTTCTTTGTTACTGATTTTTAACTTCATCCTGTTGTGATTGGAGAAGGTACTTAGTATGATATCTGCCTTTTAAGCTATTCAGACTTATTTTGTGGTTTAACATGTGATCTGTCCTGTAGAATGTCCCATGTGCACTAGAAAAAAAAACTGTATTCTGCTGTTTTGGGGTAGTGTTCTATATAACTTTTATATCTAGTTGGTTTGTTGCATTTTTCAAGTCCTCTATTTTCTTACATCTCTTATGTCTGACTGATCTATCCATTACTGAAAGCGAGGCATTGATATCACCACCATTATTATAGCGCTCTCTATTTCTCACCTTCTGTTCTATCAATTTGATGCTCCATATATTTTGAGGTATTTTATTAGGTGCATAAATGTTTGTAATTTCTATTTTCATTGTGATATTGAACCTTTTTTAATTTAATTTTTTATTGAAGTATAGTTGATTTACAACATTTTATTAGTTTCAGGTGTACAACATAGTTATTCAATATTTTTAACAGGTTATACTCCGTTTAAAGTTATTACAAAATAATGGCTCTATTCCCTGTGCTCTACAATATATCCTTGTTGCTTGTGTATTTTAGATCTAGTAGTTTCTATCTCTTAATCCCATACCCCTATCTTGCCCTTCTCTCCTTCTCTCTCCCCACTGCTAACCACTAGTTTGTTTTCCATATCTGAGAGTCTGTTTCTAATTTGTTATATACCTTTGTTTTATTTTTTCAGATACCACATATGTGATAACAAAGAGTGTTTGTCTTTTTCTGTCTGACTTATTTCACTAAGCATAGTACTCTCTAGGTCCATTCAGTCTGTTGCAAATGGCAGAATTTTATTCTTTTATATGACTGAGTAATATTAATAGTATATATATATACACCACATCTTTATCCATTTATCTGTTGATGAATACTTAGATTATTTCTTGAGACTTTTATCAAGATACATCTTCTTTGTATCTTGTAAACGTTTTAGAGTTAAGGTCTATTTTGTTTGATATGAGTATAGCCACTCCAGCCCTATTTTCGTCACCATTTTTATGAAATATGTTTTTGTATCCTTTTACGTTCAACCTATTTGTCTTCAGAAGTAATGTCTCTGATAGAGAGCACATAGTTGGATTATGAATTTTTATTCATTTTGCCAATTTCTATATTTTTATTGGAGAGTTTAATCAATTTACACTTAAGGTAGTTACTGATAAGGAGGGATTTCCTTCTGCCATTTTTCAGAAAACAAATGTTTTCTCTATGCCTGTAGGTTTTTATGTCCCTCATTTTCTCCATTACTGCTTTATTTTTAGTTAACTTTTGATAGTGAAATGTTTCATTTCTCTTCTCAACTCTTTATATGTATATCCTATAGATATTTTCTTGGTGGTTACCATGGGTATTATATTGAATATCCCAAAGTTATAATAATCTAATTTGAATTGATGCCACCTTAACTTCAATAACATAAAAAAGCTCTACTACTATACCACACCACCCTCAGTTTCTGTTATTAATGTCATAGATTACATCATTACACATTTTGTGTACAATAAACTAGATTCATCATTTTTATGCATTTGTATTTTAAACCCTTTAGAAAATAAAAGTCAGGCTCAACCAAAATTACAGTAATAGGAGCTTTTACAGTTGCCCATACATTTACCTTTACCCTAATTTCTTTATATGGCTTCAAGTACCATCTTCCTTTCATTTCAACCTGAAGCACTTCCTTTAACATTTCTTGGAGGGAAGGTGTGGTGGTAATGACCTCCCTCAGCTTTTTAAAATCTGGGGGTGTCATTTCTTCCTCATGTTTGAAGAGTAGCTTTATTGGATATAAAGTTGTCCATCGACAGTTTTGTTTTCCTTTAAGCATATGGGGTATATCAACCCACTGACTTCTGGCCTTCAAGCTTTCTGAAGAGAAATTGACAGATAACCTCATTGGGGATCACTTGTATGTGATGAGTCACTTCTCTCTTGCTGCTTTCAAGATTGTCTCTTTGTCTCTTTCAACATTTTGATTATAATGTATCTCAGTGTGAGTATTTTTGAGTAGATTTTAGTTGGAGTTTTTGAGCTTCTTGGATTTGTAGATGCATTTATTGCAATTTCAATCCTTTAAATTTGGGGAGTTTTCAGGCATTATTCATTTCGTTCCTTTCTCTCTCTCTTCTGATGGCATTTCCACAATGCCTATGTTGGTCCACTTGATGGTGTTTCACAGGTCTCTTAGGCTCTGTTCAATTTTCTTCTTTCTTTTTTCTTTCTGTTCCTTAGACTTGATAATTTCAGTTGTTCTTTCTTTACGTTCACTGATTCTCCCATTTGCACAAATCTGATTTTTAACCCTTTTGAGGTAGTTTTCATTTCAGTTATTATACTTTTCAGCATCAAAATTTCTTTTTGGTTCTATTTGAAAATAATTTAATCTCTTCATTGATATTTTTTAATGTATTATTTTCCTTTGTCCATGTCTTCCTTTAGCTCTTTGAGTGTCTTTAAAACAGTTGCTTTAAAATCTTTGTCTAGTAATTTTGACATTTGTGCTTCCTTGGGTACATTTTCTGTTGGTTTATTTTGCTTCTTCTTCTTTTTTTTTTTTTGTGGTACGTTGGCCTCTCACTGTTGTGGCCTCTCCCGTTGCAGACCACAGGCTCCGGACACGCAGGTTCAGTGGTCACGGATCACAGTCCCAGCCGCTCCGCGGCACGTGGGGTCCTCCCAGACTGGGGCATGAACCCATGTCCCCTGCATCAGCAGGTGGACTCTCAATCACTGTGCCACCAGGGAAGCCCTTTTTTGCTTCTTTGAATCAGCTGTACATCCTTGTTTCTTTGTATGCCTTGTTGTTTTTTTACTGAAAATTGGACTTTTGAATTTGATAACATGGAACCTGGGAAAATCAGATTTTCCCTTTTCCCAGAGTTTGGTACTTCTAAAAGTTGCTATAAGGTGTCTCTGTATTGGAGTAAAAGCTTAAGACCTTCTGCATGTCTTTTCTGAGCTCCATATTTCCCTAGGTATGCATGGTGGCTTTCTAAGTTCCCCCATATACATAGTTGCTTTTGAATATCAAAGACAAACAAACAAACAAAAAGGAAGCAAACAAAAAGACAGGTGGCTCTTTTAAATCTCCTGGAAATTACTTCAGCTGGTGGAATTTGGAACATTGGTGGCCAGCCTCGAAACCCACACTTCAGCAGTGAGAGTGGTAATTCACAGTTAGAACCAAGGACCCCTACATGTGGATGACAAGGATCTTATTGGCCACCCTGGCTCCAGAGGAAGCTGCTCCAGATATTTGGGTTACGTTCTTCACAGCTGCATGATATGGGGCTGGGTTAGGGGGCTGAGTAGCTGCAGCCATGCTAATGGCTGAAATAAACCAAAATGAATGAAAATGCCCTAGGCAAGCTATCCCCTTGAAGTTACAAGTGTTCAAATAAACTCCAAACTTCCAAAATATCCACCTCTGATAATTTCTCCTAGTACAGTTGCTGTCCAGGTAGAGAGATGAATTCTTGGGGCTTCCAACTTCACTATCTTCCCCGACTTTATTCTCTTGAGGTTTAATCTTAATAGTAATACACGATAACTTTTTAAACCATATTGGTTTCCCTGTATTGGAGATCCTGATTTTCTCTTTTATTAAATTTAGTGTCCATGACCTGTTTATTGGCTACATTAAATACATAACTTTAAGAAACCTAGGTATTTTAATAAACCAGAAAATTACAGTGCACTAACATCCTAGTCAATCAAGTGTCTTCATGGCACTATAGTACCACTTTGTGGGGTAACTGAAATCACTTTTTTTTGCTATTACTAACTATCATGCAGTATGAAATAATTTAAAAAGTATAAAGGTTCTTGAGGAGAGCAATTTACCTGTGTTCTTTTTAAAAAAACTTTTATTGGAATATAGTTGATTTACAATGTTGTGTTAGTTTCAGGTGTACAACAAATTGAATCAGTTATATATATATATATATATATATATATATATATATATATATATATATATATATATATCTCCACTGTTTTTTTTAAAAGATATTTTTCCCATATAGGCCATTACAGAGTATTGAGTAGCATTCCCTGTGCTATACAGCAGGTTCTTATTAGTTATCTATTTTATATATGGTAGTGTGTATATGTCAATACCAATCTCCCAATTTATTCTTCCCCCCACTTATCCCCTGGTAACCACAAGTTTGTTTTCTACATCTGTGATTCTACTTCTATTTTGTAAATAAGCTCATTTGTATCACTTATTTAGATTCCACATGTAAGTGATATCATATGCTATTTGTCTTTCTGTGTCTGACTTACTTCACTCAGTCTGACAATCTCTAGGTCCATCCATGTTGCTGCAAATGACACTATTTTGTTCTTTTTTATGGCCGAGTAATATTCCATTGTATATATATAGATCACATCTTCTTTATCCATTTCTTTGTTGATGGACATTTAGGTTGCTTCCATGTCCTGGCTATTGTAAATAGTGCTGCAAAAAACATTGGGGTGCATATATCTTTTGAAATTATGGTTTTCTCTGGGTATATGCCCAGGAGGGGGATTGCTGGATTATATTGTAGTTTTATTTTTAGTTTTTTAAGGAACCTCCATACTGTTTTCTGTAGTGGCTGTACCAGTTTACATCCCCACCAACAGTGTAGGAGGGTTCCGTTTTCTCCACACACTCTCCAGCATTTTTGTTTGTAGGTTTTTGATGACAGCCATTCTGGCCAGTGTGAGGTGATACCTCACTGTAGTTGTGATTTGCATTTCTCTAATAATTAGTGATGTTGAACATCTTTTTATGTGCTTTTTCGCCATCTGTATATCTTATTTGGAGAAATGTCTATTTAGGTCTTCTGCCCATTGTTTGATTGAATTATTTATTTTTTTGATATTGAGCTGCATGAGCTGTTTGTATATTTTGGAGATGAATCCCTTGTCAATTGCTTCATTTGCAAATATTTTCTTCCATTCTGAGGGTTGTCCTTTTGTTTTGTTTATGGTTTCCTTTGTTGTGCCAAAGCTTTTAAGCTTCATTAGGTCCCATGTGTTTATCTTTGTTTTTATTTTCATAACTCTAGGAGGTGGATCAAAAAAGATCTTTCTGCGATTTATGTCAGAGAGTGTTTGGCTTATGTTTTTCTCTAAGGGTTTTATAGTGTCTGGTTTTACATTTAGGTCTTTAATCCATTTTGAGTTTAGTTTTGTGTATGGTGTTAGGAAGTGTTCTAATTTCATTATTTTACATGTAGTTGTCCAGTTTTCCCAGCACCACTTATTGAAGAGGCTGTCTTTTCTCCATTGTATATTCTTGCCTCCATTATCAAAAATAAGGTGACCATATGTGTGTGGGTTTATCTCTGGACTTTCTATCCTGTACCATTGATCTATATTTCTGTTTTCGTGCTAGTACCATCCTGTCTTGATTATTGTAGGTTTGTAGTATAGTGTGAGTCAGGGAGCTTGATTTCTCCAGCTCCATTTTTCTTTCTCAAGAGTGCTTTGGTTATTTGGGGTCTTTTGTGTTTCCATACAAACTGTAAACGTTTTTGTTCTAATTCTGTGGAAAATGCCATTGGTAGTTTGATAGGGATTGCATTGAATCTGTAGATTGCTTTGGGTAGTATAGTCGTTTTCACAATATTCCTTCTTCCAATCCAAGAACATGGTCCATCTCTCCATCTGTTTGTGTCATCTTTGATTTATTTCATCAGTATCTTACAGTTTCCTGAGTACAGGTCTTTTGCCTCCTTAGGTAGGTTTATTCCTAGGTATTTTATTCTTTTTGTTGTGATTCTCTATATTCTTGGCATTAACATGTACTAATAGAGTGAGTTCCTTCTGGGAAAAATCAGCTTAAGTGAGTTCAAAGTTTTGGAGAGTACCACCATGGTAAAAATAGGTGGGTATGTATAGATAGATTTCAGTGTGAAAAATTATCAATTTGCCAATAATAGCCCTGAGTTTGGTGCTCTAAGTGCACGTAAAGGCATGACTTAACATAGAGGGATTTAGAAAGGAAATGCCGTTGACTTCCCAAGCTGTGCACTTCATGGGATGCAGTTTTGTAATAAAGACCGTAGAAAATTATGAAACTTCTGAAAGAAACTTCCTGTCTGTGTATGTGTATGTGTGTGTTTACAGTTTATACTGGATTAGGATTATAAACCTTGATAGTGTCTAAAAATACTAAAGGGGAATATGAGGATGTAAGCCAAATAAATGAGGCATGCTAGAATGCTTAATTGTGTATTAGTCTTTTTTTTAGCAGTGTATATTCTTCAGGAAACAGCTGCCTGAGAACCCATCTCCTGATAGAAAACAGTTCTGAGTTTGAAATTCAAGGCTCTCAGAATGAAAAATGGTGACCCTCTAGAATTTTAGTCTTATCACTAAATTTGCAAAGTTGGATTAGACCAAGCCCAGCTACTTATCAACTGCATTATTACTCTCTCCCTTGGGCCTTGGTTAACTCATCCATGGAAATGCAGAGTCACACTCGATATCCTTAAAGTCCCTCTTAAATGCATGTCCTCTGGTCACACACATGTCAATCCTCTAGTTAAACTTTCTGTGCCACAGATGGTGTTTTGTATAGCATCCTGCAAGTGTTTCCCAACTCTGCTGAGAGGGCTCCAGGCAGACCAGGAGAGTCTGGGTTCATTACAAACATCCCTCTTTGAAAACTAATATCCGTGGTATTCACCTATCTTTTCTTAGCTAGTTGGATCTTACTTCCATATGTTACTACTCCTCCTTTAGGTCTTATACTTTCAGCCAGTCTTACACATGTCCGTTGAGTTCTAAGGACAAGTTTTCAGAATGCTCATCTCCTGTTTGTTTTCCTCTAGAGCTACATTTGTTCATTAATCTGCCTTTTGTAATGTGCTTTTCACCCTGAATGAAGCTACTAAAATTTTAGCTACTAAAATAATTGCTGTGGTACTTCAATGGTTAGACGTGTTCTTCATATTTACTGGTCAGTATGAATTTTAAAATTAAAGTGCGTATTTAGTATAGTATTTGTTTTTCCTCCTTTAGTCCTCTTAAAATATTAATGGTGTCTCTTATAATCAATAATTCTGGTGCTGAAAAAGTAATAAATTTCTCTGATGTTTGCACAAATTTCTAATAATAATGTACTAAAAGATACAGTATATAAAGTACAACTATCTTGCCATAATCAGTCCTAAGGAATTGGTTTTCATTCTGGAATTACACTTGAATTTCAATTTCTTATTAAACCCAAGCCCATTTTTCTCCCCTGTGAGATATATATATATATATATATATATATATATATATATATATATATATATATAATCATATGGGTATTATTTTAGTTGTTATAGAGCCTGGTAACAGCTATTTGATGTTGACTGTCCACTTCTGTTCAACTGCTAATGATAGCAAGAGCTCTGTGGTCCCATAGGACTCATATTTTATTATATTGCTATTGCTGCCATGCTTGTTATTTCCTCAGCCTCTTCTGCAGAAGGAATTCTGTAGGAATGTTTACGTAATTTCAGTTTTGAATTTTGTTTAACATAACAGCATGCTCACTTTTAAAAATAAAGGAAGGAGACTGATTTCTACTCTTTGCCATCCTATTTATTTATTGATTTGTGGTCTAGTTGATTACAATGTTGTGCCAATCTCTGTTGTACAGCAAAGTGACTCAGTTATACACAGAGACATTTTTAAAAATATTATTTTCCATTATGGTTTATCCCAGGAGATTTGGTATAGGTCCCTGTGCTGTAGAGTAGGACCTTGTTGTTTATCCATCCTGTATATAATAGTTTGCATCTGCTATAAAATAAAATTTGTTTAAAATAAAATTTATTTTCAGCTATAAAATAAAGAAGTCATAGGGATGTAATGTACAGCATGGTGACTACAGTAAATAATACTGTACTGCGTATTTGAAAGTTGCTAAGAGAGTAGATCTTGAAAGTTTTCATCAGGACTTCCCAGGTGGTGCAGTGGTTAAGAATCCGCCTGTCAATGCAGGGGACATGGGTTCAATCCCTGGTCTGGGAAGATCCCACATGCCTTGGAGCAATTAAGCCAGTGAGCCACAACTACTGAGCCCGTGTGCCCTAGAGCACACGCGCTGCAACTTCTGAAGCCCGTGTGCCTAGAGCCCATGCTCCACAACAAGAGAGGCCACCACAATGGGAAGCCCCAGCCTGCCACAACAAGAGAAAGCCCACGTGCAGCAACAATGACCTAGAAGAGTCAGAAGAAAATAAATTTAAAAAAAGAAAACTTCTCATCACAAGAAAAAAATTCTTTTGTATGGTGATGGATGCTAACTAGATCTGTTGTGGTGATCATTTTGCAATATACGTAAATACTGAATCATTATGTTGTACACTTGAAACTAATACAACGTTCTATGTCAATTGTACCTCAATTTAAAAAAAGCAAATTTCAAGTGTATATGTAAGTTGGAGAAGAGAAATGGAGGAGTATTTAGAGGTGGATATGGAGGTCAAAAGAGGCATTATGTATGTATGTATTTATTTATTTTTCTGTGGTACGCGGGCCTCTCACTGTCGTGGCCTCTCCCGTTGCAGAGCACAGATTCCGGATGCTCAGTCTCAGCGGCCATGGCTCACGGACCCAGCTGCTCTGCGGCACGTGATATCTTCCCGGACCGGGGCACGAACCCGTGTCCCCTGCATTGGCAGGCGGACTCTCAACCACTGCACCACCAGGGAAGCCCTATGTATTTATTTTTAAGATGCA
Organism: Mesoplodon mirus; assembly: GCF_964341445.2. NCBI lineage: Eukaryota > Metazoa > Chordata > Mammalia > Artiodactyla > Ziphiidae > Mesoplodon > Mesoplodon mirus. Next base: position 30,380 of record NW_028294453.1, on the reverse strand, counting down.
AAAATTATGGTACCATTGTATGCTGATTGTTATTATTAAATAAAATTTTTATTGTTTATCCATGAGGTGGTGCTGGTGATTTTCTGGGGCAGTATACTGCCTTGTATCTTTCTGTTGGGGAGAGTAGATAGATTCTGGTGCAAAGTGGAAGGTTTGGTCTCTGCAAGGGGCATGGACAGTGAATCCACTGTGTCAGGAGAGAAGTCAGGGTGCATGGACACAATGGCATGTAGGTGGGCAGATGTGGGGAAAATAGGGAAGTTGCCTTCCGATTGCTTCTGTCTTCTCAGGCCTATGGAAATGTCACATACAAATTGGCACTTGCCATCTACCTCTACAAAAATTAAATTATGAGACGCTACATCTGCTGACCTTCAACACCCCCTGAAAGGAATTCAGGGTGGAGGTCAGAAAGGAGGCACTCTGTGCTCTGGAAAAAACTGGCAGAACAGGTCCTTAGACAGTTAGATATTTTCAGGAGAGGATTTTATGAGCCCAATTCTTGCATCTCCTCATATCTAGAAAAGCACTAAAAAATTATTCATGGTGATGTCTGCTCCTCGGGACTAGCAGTAACCTTCACGAAACTAGCAGAACCTTCTGCAAAAAGTATCTGCTTGATTGCATGTACTCCCCCTTCACCAAAATCACTTATATACTGACCTTCCCCACTTCCTCTTTGGAGCAGTTTTTCAGAGCTATTTGATATGTTGTTTCCCAGGCTATAGTCCTCATTTTGCCCCAAATAAAACTTAACTCACAGCTCTCATGCTGTGCAATTTTTTTTAGTCAGCAGAAACAAGTCATCAGCTGAGAGTGGTCACTGAGGAGGAGAAGACTTGGGAAGTTTTCAGAAAGAGAAGGTGTGAAGTATGAAATAGTTGAGGAGCGTGAGAGAGTGAGCAGACAAAGGAATATGTTAGAATTGTCGGGCAACAGTGAGGGTCCTTGTGAAGTTATTGGTCATGAGTTAAAGCGAGACCAAAACTTAGACATCTTAGAGGAGGTCTGGTCCAGATCAAACCTGGTTGTTCCTGTTAATTAGATTCATCACCTGGACCAGGTCCATTAATTGATGCCTGAGCCCCATGGAGGAGAGGACAAAGATTTAGACGTGCAAACAAAAAAACTGTCAACAAAAGCTCTGAAATTTTGATACTTCTTTAAATTTTGTAAACAAAGGCAGGAAAGAAGACCATGTCCGCTCTCCTGCCCCTCATCAAGGGGCACGTCAAGGAATCTCCTGCTTTGCCACTGGTGGAATTATCGGCCACACCAGGTGAGGATGGTAGTGTCTTTGAGGAACTTTATGAAACCTGATGAATGTGGAAGAGCTGGGGAACGTCGCAGTCCCCAGGAAGATGTAGAGGATTAATGTGTAATTATCACATGGTAACTAACTAGAATGTTTCATCATCAACTACAAGACCCCTCTGGGAAATCCCAGAAGGGCTTAAATGCACTTAACTTATTACAGGAAGATTTCTAAACCTGGTCTTCCAAGATTCCTGTTCTCTGATTCTTCATTGAAACACTAATCTGGATACTGCTGTGAAGAGAATTTACAGTTGTAAAACTGAATGGATTGATCTTAATACATAGAGTTTATCCAGGTGGACTGGACCCAATCAGGTAAACACTTTATGTACAGAGTTTGCTCCAGCTGGCAGCAGAAGAGAAGATCAGAGAGATTTGATGTACAAGGTGACTTGATACATCATTGCTGGCCTGAAGGCAGAGGACAACACATGAAAAGGAATGTGGGTGGTCTTAAGATGCTGAAAGAGGACCCTGGGTGACAGCCAGAGAAGAAGGGACCTAGCACTTCCAACAGCAAGGAACCGTACTCTAACAACCTAAATGAGCCTAGAGGCAGATGTCTTCCTAGAGCCTCCAGACAAGGAATCTGCCTTGCTAACACCTTCCTCTCAGCCTTATGATACTCTGACCATTGAATCCAGGCTGCTGTAAACTATACGATAATAAACGGGTGTTATTTGAAGCCACTTAGCTTGTGGTAATCTGTTATGCATCAACAAAAAACTAATACATAGTCCGTGATTCCAGTCATCACAATTCTTCATGACCTTTGTCATCACAATGGTCCATGCCCTCGTCATCACAAGGCTCTGTGACTTATGTCACCACAATGCTCCATGAACTTTTCCTCACAATGCTCTTTGACCCTTGTCATCACTATGCTCCATGCCTTTGTCAGCACAATGCTCCATGACCCTTGTCATTACAATTCTCCATCCGCTTGTCATCACAATGCTCCATGACGCATGTCATCACAATGCGCCAGGTGCTTCTCAGCACAATGCTCCACAAACTTGTCATCACAATGCTCCATAAACCTTGTCATCAAAATGCTCCATGCACTTCTCATCAAAATGCTCTCTCATGACTGATATCACAATGCTCCATCACTAATCATCACAATACTACCTCACACCTGTCATCACAATGTTCCATGAACACTTTCATCACAGTGCTACATTCCCTTATCATCACAATACTCCATGACCCATGACATCACAATGTTCCATAACCCTTTTCATCAAAATGCTCCATGACCCTTTTCATCACAATGTTCCATGAACCCTGACATCACTGTGTTCCATAACTCCTGTCATCAATATATTACATGACACTTTTCATCAAATTGCTCCATCACCCTGTCATCAAAACGCTCCCTGCAATTCTCATCACAATGCAACCCGCCCTTGTCATCAAAATGCTCCATGCCATTGTCATCACAATGCTCCATGAAACCTCTCATCACATTGTTCCATGCCCTCGTCATCACAAAACTCCATGACGCTTGTCATCACAATGCTCCATGCCCTTCTCATCACAATGCTCCATGCCCTTGTCATTAAAATCCTCCATAACCCATGTATCACAGTTTTTCTTTCCCTTGTCATCACAATTCTCCATGCCCACTCTCATCACAATAATCCATGAAATTTTTCAGACCAATGCTCCATGCCGTTGTCATCACAATGCTCCATTACTCCTGTAAAAACAATGCTCGATGACCCCTGCCATCATAATGTTCCATGGCCTTGTCATCATAAGGCTCCATGGCCCTTGTCATCACAATGCTCCAAGACCCATGTAATCACAACGCTCCATGCCACTTTTCATCTCAATGCTCTATGAACCCTGTCATCACAATGCACCATGCCCATCATCATAATGCTTCATGCTATTGTCATCACAATGAAATCAAAATGCTTCATTACCACTGTCATCACAATGCTCCAAACCCTTGTGATCACAGTGTTCCATAACACTTGTCATCACAATGCCCCTTGATGATCGTCATCACAATTATCCATGTTCTTTTTTTAAAAAAAATAAATTTATTTATTTATTAATGGCTGTGTTGGGTCTTCATTTCTGTGCAAGGGCTTTTCTCTAGTTGCGGCGAGTGGGGGCCATTCTTCATCACGGTGCGCGGGCCTTTCACTGTCGCAGCCTCTCTTGTTGTGGAGCACAAGCTCCAGACGCGCAGGCTCAGTAGTTGTGGCTCACGGGCCCAGTTGCTCGGCGGCATGTGGGATCCTCCCAGACCAGGGCTCGAACCCGTGTCCCCTGCATCGGCAGGCAGATTCCCAACCACTGCGCCACCAGGGAAGCCCTATCCATGTTCTTCTCATCACAATGCTCAAAGACCTTTGTCATCACAATGCTCAATACACTTGTCATCACCATGCTACCTGACACTTGCCATCAGTATGCTCCTTGAACCCTGTCATGACAAGGCTCCATGCAATTTTCATCACAGTGATCCATGCCCTTTTTATCACAATGCTCCAAGACACATGTAATCACAATGCTCCATGCCCTTTTCATCACAAAGCTCCATGACGCATATTATCAGAATGCTCCATGGCCTTCTCATCACAATGCTCCATGCCCTTGTCATCACAATGCTCCAAGACACCTGTAATCACAATGCTCCATGCCCCTTTTCATCTGAATGCTCCATGAACACTGTCATCACCATGCACCATGCCCATAAATATAATGCTTGATGCTATTGTCATCACAATGAAATCAAAATGCTCCATGACCCCTGTCATCACAATAATACATGAAAATTTTCAGCCCAATGCTCCATGACATTCTCATCACAATGCTCCATGACCCCTGTCATCACAATGCTCCATGACCACTGTCATCACAATACTCCATGAATATTTTCAGCCCAATGATCCATGACCTTCTCATCACAATGCTCCATGACACGTGTCATTACAATGCTCCATGACCCCTGTCATCAAAATGCTCCATGAACCCTGACAACAAAATGATCCGGGACTATTGTAATCAAAATGCTCCATGTTACTTGTCATCACAATGATCCATGCCCTTGTCATCCCAATGATCCATGACCCCTGTAATCACAATGCTACCTGACGCTTGTCATCACAGTGCTCCATGACACTTGACATTACAATGCTCCATGCCTTTGTCAGCAAAATGCTACAGGACCTTGTCATCACAATATTCCATGTGCTTGTCATCACAACACTCTAATTCGTTTGTCATCACAATCCTCCGTGACCCTTGGGATGACATAGCTTCATGCCCTTGTCTTCACAATGCTCCATGCTCCTTGAAATCAAAATGATCCAGGACCCCAGTCATCACAATGCTCCGTGACTCCAGTCATCACAATACATCATGACCTTTGTCAACACAGTGATCCATGCCCTCGTCATCACAAGGCTCTGTGACCTTTGTCACCACAATGCTCCATGAACTTTTCATCACAATGCTCTGTGACCCTTGTCATCACAATGCTCCATGCCGTTTTCAGCACAATGCGCCATGATCCTTGTCATCACAATGCTCCAGGCACTTGTCAAAACAATGCTCCATGACCCATGCCATCACAATGCGCCATGCGCTTGTCATCACAATGCTCCACAACCTTGTCATCACAATGCCTGAAAAACATTGTCCTCACAATGCTCCATGCACTTCTCATAAAAATGCTCTCTCACCACTGATATCACAATGTTCCATCACTAGTCATAACAATTCTCCCTCACCCCTGTCTTCACAATGTTCCATGAACACTGTCATCACAATGCTACATGCCCTTATCATCACAATGCTCCATGACCACTGACATCACAATGTTCCATAACCCCTGTCATCAAAATGATCCATGACACTTTTCATCACAATGCTCCATGAACCCTGACATCACTTGTTACATAACACCTGTCATCAAAATGTTCCATGACACTTTAGATCAAATTTCTCCATGACCCTGTCATCACAATGCTCCCTGCCCGTCTCATCACAATGCACCATGCCCTTGTCATCAAAATGCTCCATGACCTTAGTCATCAAAAAGCTCCATGACCCTTGGCATCACAATGCTCCATGCCATTGTCACCACAATGCTCCATGAACACTCTCATCACATTGCTCCATGTCCTTGTCATCACAAAGCTCCATGACGCTTGTCATCACAATGCTCGATGCCCTTCTTATCACAATGCTCCATGCCCTTGTCATTACAATCCTCCATGACCCATGTATCACACTGTTCCTTGCCTTTGTCATCACAATTCTCCATGCCCTCTCTCATCACAATAATCCATGAAAATTTTCAAACCAATGCTCCATGCCCTTTTCATCAAAATGCTCCTTTACCCCTGTCGTAACAATGCTCCATGACCCCTGCCTTCACAATGTTCCACGGCCTTGTCATCACAAGGCTCCATGATCCTTGCCATCATAATGCTCCAAGACCCCTGTAATCACAATGCTCCATGCCTTTGTCATAACAAAGCTCCATGACTCATGTCATCAGAATGCTCCATGGCCTTCTCATCACAATGGTCCATGCCATTGTCATCACAATGCTCTAAGACCCATGTAACCACAGTGCTCCATGCCCCTTTTCATCAGAATGCTCCATAAGACTTGTCATCACAAGGCTCCATGGTCTTCTCATCACAATGCTCCAGGAACTTGTCATCACAATGCTCCATTCCCTTGTCATCACAATGCTCCATGACCCCTGTCATCACGATACTCCATGAATATTTTCAGCCCAATGCTCCATGACCTTCTCATCCCAAAGCTCCATGACCCCTGTCATCACAATGCTCCATGACCCCTGACAACAAAATGATCCGGGACTCTTTTCATCAAAATGCTCCATGACACTTGTCATCACAATGATCCATGCCCTTATCATCCCAATGCTCCATGGACCCTGTAATCACAATGCTCCGTGACGCTTGTCATCAAAGTGTTCCGTGCCCTTGTCATCACAATTCTCCATGCCCACTCTTATCACAATAATCTATGAAATTTTTCAGACCTACGCTCCCTCCACTTGTCATCATACTGCTCCATTACCCCATCACAGTAATGCTCCATGACCACTGCCATCAAAATATTCCTCACCCTTGTCATCACAAGGCTCCATGACCCCTGTAATCACATTGCTCCTTGACGCTTGTCATCACAGTGCTCCATGACGCTTGTCATCACAATGCTCCATGCCTTTGTCAGCAAAATGCTACATGACCTTGTCATCACAATGCTCCGTTCACTTTTCATCACAATACTCGATTACCATTGTCATCACAATCCTCCATGAACCTTGGGATCACATTGCTTCATGCCCTTGTCATCACAATGCTCCATGCTCCTTGAAATCAAAATGATCCATGACCTCTCTCATCACAATGCTCCAAACGCTTGTGATCACAATGTTCCATAACACTTGTCATCACAACGCTCCATGATTCCTGTCATCACAGTGCTCCACGGTCTTCCCAGCACAGTTCTCCATGTCCCTTGTCATCACAATTCTCAACGTCCTTGTCATCACAATGCTCCATGACACTACTCATCACAATCTTACATGCTCTTGTCATCACAATTCTCCATGCACTTATCATCGCAATGCTCCATGACCCCTGTCATAGCCAGCTCCATGCGCTTGTCATCACAATGCCTCATGACCTTTTCATCAAAATTCTCAATGGCCCTTGTCATCACAATGCTCCATTACCTTGTTCATCACAATCCTCCATGACATTTGGCATCATAATGCTCCATGCCATTGTCATCACAATGGACCATGACATATGTCATCACAATGCTCCCTGACACCAGTCTTCACAATACTCCATGACCTTGTCATCACGATGCTCCATGCCCTTGTCATCACATATCGCCATGCCCACTGTCATCACAATAATCCATGAAACTTGTCCGACCAATGCTCCATGCCCCTGTCATCACAATGCTCCATGACCTTGTCATCGCAATGCTCCATGACCACTCTCATCACAATACTCCGTGACTCCAGTCATCAAAATGCTTCATGACCTTTATCATCACAGTGGTCCATTCCCTCGTCATCACAATGCTCTGTGACCTTTGTCACCACAATGCTCCATGAACTTTTCATCACATTGCTCCATGACCCTTGTCATCACAATGCTCCATGCCTTTGTCAGCACAATGCTCCATGACCCTTGGCATCACAGTGCTCCATGCACTTGTCAGCACATTGCTCCATGACCCTTCTCATCACAGTGCTTCAAGAGCCCTGTAATCACAATGCTCCATGCCCTTGTCATCACAAAGCTCCATTACACATGTCATCAGAGTGTTCCATGGCCTTCTTATCACTATGCTCCATGCCCTTGTCATCACAGTGCTCCAAGACCCCTGTAATCACAATGCTGCATGCCACTTTTCATCATGTTTGACCAAATTTCAAAAAAGAAGTGAAGAAATAACCTACCTGCCAGGAAGGGACATCGTGGGGTGCAGCATCCAGTCTGATCAGGGCTCTGCATCTCCTGCTCAGAAACCTTCGCCACCTGGCTCATGGTGATGCTTGCAGCTGAGCAGCCCTGGAGAAGGCGATCCTGTCTCCAGGCCTCGCAGAGAACAGGGGAGGTCCCTGGAGGAGGTGGCCCACACCCTGGTAAGCTCTGAGTGCCTCCTCCCATCAGCTCTGAGCAGGCTCTGACCTCTGGGCCCCGTGGTGGGGAAGGGCTGTCAAATACATATGCACGGCTGTGGGGCCTGCAGAGCCTGTGCCCAGGCAGGGTGAGCTCTGAAGTAGATGGTTTCCACAGTCCCCAACAGTCTCCGCATGGTGTCCCATCCCGTGCCAAACACCTGCCACCCACAGCGAGAAGACCCAGCCACTAGAAATTCCAGAAGGGGCCCCGCCCTTTGCCTTTGGGCTGGGGTTTCTCCACCAACTGGGCTTGCATGTGCCCCCTGCCTCACCCACTGCCCCGCCTGCCCTTTCTCTGTGACACGTACAATGGACATGTCACAGAGGCAGGTGCAGCCTTCAGATATAAAAGGAGTGAGAAGCTCTCCCATTGTCACTCTCTGTTCTCAGATCAGGCACGCAGCAGCTCTGATATGGAAGCCATGGACACCACACCTCCTTCCCACGCCATCATCTACCATTCTGCTCCTCTTTTCCCCAGCACCCCATTTACGGCTTTGGTAGGCATCGGTGCTTCAGCAGGTAGCACGTCTGACCCCAGACCTATGGACACCACACCTCCTTCCCACATCGCCATCTTCAATTCTGCTCCTGTTTTCTCCAGCATCCAATTTACGGCTTTGTTGGGCATCGGTGCTTCAGCAGGCAGCACCTCAGACCCCGAACCTATGGACACCACACCTCCTTCCCACGCCGTCATCTTCCATTCTGCTCCTGCTTTCTCTAGCACCTGTTCACGGCTTTGGAGGTCATGGCGTTGGTGGGCGTCGGTGCTTTGGCAGGCAGCACATCTCACACCAAAGCTACGGACACCTCACCTCCTATCCAGGCTGACAAGACCCAACAGATATAAAGCAGAAAAAAATACAAAAATACAAAAATACAAAAAACAAACAAACAAAACAAAACAAAAAAATAGACGAACACTTCAATGTTATGACAGAAAGTTGAGTAAGGTATACGTTTGGAATTTCATTTATTATTATTAAAAAGCACAACTGTAGTGCTTAGACTATAACAAGTACTATTCTAAGTTCTTACCAAATATTGACCCACATATTCCTCATAATGGCAACCCTATAGGCAGGTAATGTTCTTTTTTTGTGGTACGCAGGCCTCTCACTGTTGTGACCTCTCCCATTGCGGAGCACAGGCTCTGGACGCACAGGCTCAGTGGCCATGGCTCACGGGCCCAGCCGCTCCACGGCATGTGGGATCCTCCCGGATACGGGCATGAACCCGTGCCCCCTGCATCAGCAGGCAGACTCCCAACCACTGCACCACTATGGAAGCCTGGCAGGTAATATTCATAATATTCACTTTGGGGGGGAAACTGAGTCCCAGAGACGTTGAATAGCTTGCCTAATGCCACACAGTAAGTAGGTGGCAAAAACCCAGGATTAAAACCAGACCGTCTAGACTTTCATCACTTTGCTGTGTCACCTTATTATAAGTTGTGGTTAGGGAAGGGACTAAATTGGAAAGACTGAATTCAAAGGAGAAGGGAGAAATGAGAAAATGAGTGATCCTAGAAACTAGAGAAGATTTAGGCTCAGAAATTTCTGGTGATGAGACCCGGAAGATCAAGAACTTGGTTGGAATATTAACTTGGGGTAGTATCTGCATCCATTGAGAAATGGTTTTGTTTTCTGTAAAATTTAGAAAGGCCAGATGGATAAAGAGTAATGAAGAAAAAAGAAGGAAGGAAAAGGAAAAGGTGCCTTAAGTGAGACATAACCACTTCAATCTAAGTACTAGGCGTGTGGTCCTGTGGGAAAGGATGGAGCTCTCTCTACCAGGTTTGTCACCAGGGTGAACAAGGAGAAACATGGCAAGCATTGTACTCGTTTTGATGATCCCTCAAAACCACGGCTTCAGTTTCCAAGCATGACCTACAGTAGCATAACTACTGTGTGTCAGACATGCCACTAAGTGTGTTTCCAGTCACACATTTGAATTGGAGAAAAGGTTCAATAGTCTTATCTACCTAAGATCACACAGAGGGTGGGAGAGCCTGTTGTTAAACCATCTGCCTCCAATTCCAGGTGCCAGGAGCCAGACTCAGCCTACAGGTCTCTTCTGCTCGCCTGGAAGTGAAATCATGTGTCATGATTAGTGAAATCCTGTCTTCACTCATCAAGGCACCTTGAACACTTGCACGTCCTCCAAGTAGCATGTAGCAGAAGCAATAAGATGTTTGCCCCGGTATTGTCCAGGAACTTGGAATCAGCTGTGCCTAGTTAGGCAGAGCTGGTTTAGAGTGGAGAGGACCACCAATCTTCCACCTGGGCAAGTGCCTTTTGACCTTCTGCCATCAGAGGGCCAAAAGCTCCAACCTGAGAATGTGCTGAGCCCTGTAGCCTATTACAGCAGCTCAGAACAATGATGAGCACATCTTTTTCCAATCACCTTTCCTCATGCTCCCCATGACCCATACTGCCCTGCTTCTTTATTCTTTATCCCACAGATACCCCAAGCCCCTTGCCTTCGGGAAGGAGGATTTGACACATATTCTCACGTCAATTCCTCACTTGGCTGCACTGTGAATAAACCTCCTCTTTGCTTCAAACCTCAGCATCTCAGTGTTTTGGCTTGCTGCACCTCAGACGCAATGGTTGGGAGCAGTGGTAAAGGTCCCTTGCCTGTAAGGGAAGCTGGTGCCTAGTAGTCACTTTGCGGATGTTTTCTCCTCCCGGGGTGCAGACGTCCTGCTCTTCCAGAAAGGGAGAAATGCAGGAGCTGGACCCTTGCCCTCAGCATCACCATCACCTAGGAGCTTCTTAGAAGCACAGAATCCAGGCCCCACCCAGAACTACTGAATACCAGCCTGCATTTAACAAGATCCCCAAGAGAGGCACACCCATATGAAAGTTGGAGAGGCACCAAGCTGTCATCCTCTTCTCCGCAGCTAATGAAAACCAAGCAAAGATTCATCCCGAGCCTACTCTGCCTCAGTCACTTGGATATCACATGAGCTCATTTAATCCTACCCAGAACCTGCAAATGAGACTGCCCATGCCACGGAGCAATTAAGACCGTGCACCACAACTATTGAGCCTGCGTTCTAGAGCCCATGAACCACAACTACTGAAGCCCACACATATACACTCCATGCTCAGCAACAACGAGAAGCCACCCCAATGAGAAACCTGTGCACTGCAACAAAGAGTAGCCCCCACTCACTGCAACTAGAGAAAGCCCGTGCACAGCAATGAAGAGCCTATGCAGCCAAAAATAAATAAATACATAAAGCTGTTAAAAAATAAATAGTGTTTTAGTAACTTACTAAAAGGCACACAATCAGTAAATTTGAGCAAGAATTCAATCCCAAATCTGTCACACTGAAGTTTAAGCTAGTACTTGAGATTAATAAAAACAGCACTAAATTAAAAGTTCAGAGATATTTTTTATTTCATACTTTTTCACTAACACTCTTTGGAGATAAATCATTTCATTTATATGGGCCTTCGTTTTTACAACTATAACAGTTGGAAGCTTGACTAGATGATCTGTATGTAGTCTTCCAATTCTAAAATGTTCCACTAATTTGGATTCCTACAATAATTGCTCTTGCAATACATGCATGCGGCCACCAAGTAGCAGTAGAGACTACTAGTTCCTTTTTTATCCCTAGTGGGGAGTGCATTTTGACATCAGACTTATCCGTCAATAGTACAACCTGTTAGTATAACTATAAAATAACAGAATAATCTGGTATTCTTTCCTGCAAAGCAGAAGCTTTACATTGTGTCTGTGAGTTGTATCACAATCACTTGTAGGTTTTGAAACATAGAGGAAATCCAGAACCCATTGAATGAGAATCTTCAGAGACAGGATTTGGGCATCTGGATTGTTGGGCTCCCATCATTTATATATTTTATTTCATTATATTTTTTGCCTAGGTACAATATTAGTCACATCCTTTTGAATCTTTAAAAGTTTCTTTTTGTTTTAAAATTTAGAATATTCCATAATCTTCACCTACTTGTCCTAAGGTGTTATCTGTTATGTGTATTCGATCTTGTGCTTCTCCTGGTTAAGACTTCATTATTTACTTTTTTTTTCCAGGGCCCTGCCTCATGTCTTGCAGGATCTTAGTTCCCTGACCTGGGATTGGACTCAAGGGCCACAGCAGTGAAAGCGCCAAGTTCTAACCACTGGACCACCAGGGAATTCCCAAGGCTTCTGTTTTAAATGACTTTTTTCCCACTCTAATTCATTCCTGGGATGAATTTCATGCTTGAACATTAAAGCAACCTGGCATTACCAAAATAAAGCTACTTTGATTGGTGATAGATGTCACGGGGGCCGTGCCAACTGTGACAGTGCCCACGCTGACAAAGCCCATGGTGATACTTCCCATTGTGACAGTGCCCACGGTGACAGAGCCCATGGTGACGGTGCCCAAGATCACAGTGCCCATGGTGAGAGTGCTAACGGTGACTGTGCCCATGGTGACAGTGCCCAGTGTGACAACGCCCATTGTGACAGTGCTCACAGTGTACGTGATGATGATGACAGTGCTGATGGTGATAGTCCCAATAGTGAGAGTGCTCACGGTGAAACTGCCCATGGAGACACTGCCCATGGTGATAGTGCTCATCGTGACAACCCCTCAGAGGCAGTGCCAATGGTGAGAGACCCCGTGGTGACTGTTCTCACAGTGAAAGTGACCCTGTTGAAATATCTCATGGTGACAGTGCTCATGGTGACAGTGCTCATAGTGACAGTGCTCAAGGTGATAGTCTCCATGTTGACAGTGCACATGCTGACTGTTCTCACGGTGACAGTGCCTATGGTGATAATGCTCTTAGTGACAGTGCTCATGGTGACAGTACCCATGGTGACAGTGACCACGGTGAATGTTCTCACCGTGATAGTGCCCCTGGTGACAGTGTTCATGGTGACAGTCCGCATTGAGGCTGTGCCCGTGGTGACAGTGCTCAGTGTGATAGTGCTCACGGTGATAGTACTCACGTTGACAGGGCCAAGGTGACAATACCCACGGTGACAGCAATCATGGTGAAAGTGCCCATGGTGGCAGTTCTCATAGTGACAGTTCTTGTGACAGTGCTCGTGGTGAGAGTGCTCTCAGTGACAGTGCTCATGGTGGCAGTGCCCATGGTGAGACTACCCATGGTGACACTGCCCATGGTGACAGGGCACATGGTCATGGTGCATCTGGTGGCAATGCAAAATAGTGACAGTGCCCATGGTGATATTGCTCATGGTGATAGTGCCCATGGTGAGAGTGCCCATGGTTACAGTGCTCATGGTGACAGTGCCCATGGTGACAGTGCCCCTGGTGACAGTGCACACCATGAGAGTGCCCATGGTGGCCGTGCCCATGTTGACCGTTCTTATCATGATAGTGCTCACGGTAGCAGTGTTCATGGTAATAGTGCTGATGGTGGCAGTGCCCACAATGAGACTGCCAATGGTGAGAATACTGTGACAGTGCACATGGTGACTTTTCTCTCTGTGACAGTGCCCTTGGGGACAGTTAGCATGCTGAGATTTCTCACGGTGATAGTGCCCATTGTTTCAGTGCTCATGGTGACAAGAACCATGGCGCCAGTGCCCATCATGGCATTGCTCACAGTGATAGTTCTCTCTGTGACAGTGCCCATGGTGCTATTACCCATGGTGACAGTACTCAGTGATAAAGTGCTCATGGTGACAGTGCCTAAGGTGATACTGCACATGGTGGCAGTGCAAAATGGTGACAGTGCCCATGGTGACATTGCTTAATGTGATAGTCCTTGTGGTGATAGTTCGCGTGGTGATATTTCGCATGGTGACACTGCCCACCGTAACACTGCTCACGGTGATAGTGCCAATGTTGGAAGTGCCCATCGTTAAAATGCCCATGGTGACAGTTCTTATGGTGAGAGTGGTCAGAGTGGCAGTGCTCATGGTGAAATTGCCCATGGTGACAGAGCTCACGGTGACAGTGCCCATAATTATAGTGTCCATGGTGACAGTACTAACAGTGAAATTGTCCATGGGGTCACTGCCCATGGTGACAGTGCCCATGGTCACAACCCTCAGGGTGATAGTGCTCACCGTGACAGTGCCCATGGTGACAGTGACCATGGTGACAGTTCTAACGGTAATAGTGCCCATGATGACAGTGCTCATGGTGACAGTCCACATATTGCCAGTGCCCAAGGTGACAGTGCTCATGGTGACAGTGCCCAAAGTCACAATACCCATGGTGACAGTTCCCAGGCTGACAGTTCTCATGTTGATAGTGCCCATGGTGACAGTGCACATGGTGATACTGAGAATGGTGACAGTGCTTATGTTGACAGTGGTCATCGTTGCAGTACCCATGGTGATAGTGCAGAAACTGACAGTGCCCTTGGTGATAGTGCCCATGGTGAGTGTGCTCATGTTAATAGTGACCATGGTGGCAGTACCCATTGTGAAAGTGCTCATGGTGACAGTGCCCATGTCGGTAGTTCCCATGGTGACAGTGCTCACGGTGATAGTGACCATGGTAACAGTGCACATGGTAGTTGTGCCCTTGGTGACAGTGCCCATGATGACAGTACTCATGGTGACAGTGCTCACGGTGATAGTGCCCATGGTGACAGTGCACATGGTGGTAGTGCACATTGTGGCAGTGAAAAATGGTGACAGTGCCCATGCTGACAGTTCTCATGTTGACAGTGCACACAGTCACAACCCATGCTGACAGTGCTCATGGTAGAAGTACCCGTGGTGACAGTGCTCACAGTGATAGTGCCCATGGTGGCAGTGCCCATGGAGACACTGCCAACAGTGACAATGCCCATGATGACAGTGCCCATGGTGAGAGTGCCCACGGTGCCATTTTCTTTGGTGACAGTGCTCACAGTGACAGTACCCATGGTAACAGTGACCACGGTGAGAGTGCTCATGGTGGTAGTGTCTATGGTGACAGGGCTCATTGTGACAGTCCGCATTGTGCCAGTCCCCAGAGTGAAAATACTCACGGTGAGAGTGCCCATGGTGAGAGTGCTCACAGTGGTAGTGCTCACAGTAATAGTGCTCATGATGACAGTGCCGAAGTTGAAAGTGCTCACGGTGACAGTGCTCATGGTGATAGTGCCCATGGTAAGAGTCCGCACGTTTATAGTGCCCATGGTGGCAGTTCCCATTGTGAAAGTGCTCATGATGACATTGCCCATGTTGGTAGTTCCCATGGTGACAGTGCTCAAGGTGATAGTGACCATGGTAACAGTGCAGATGGTGGCTGTGCCCTTGGTGACAGTGCCCATGATGACAGGACTCATGGTGACAGTTCTTATTGTGATAGTGCCCACGGTGACATTGCATATGGTGGCAGTGAGAAATGGTGACAGTGCCCATGTTGACTGTTCTCATTGTGACAGTGCACATGGTGACAACCCATGCAGACAGTACTCACAGTGACAGTTCTCTTTGTTGCAGTACCCATGGTGACAGTGCTCACAGTCATATTGCCCATGATGACAGTGCCCATGGTGAGAGTGCCCACGGCGCCATTGCCTATGGTGAAAGTGCTCATGGTAACAGTTCCCATGGTGACAGTGACCAAGGAGACTATGCTCACAGTGATAGTGCCCATGGTGTCAGGGCTTATGGTGCCAGTCCGCATTGTGCCACTACCCATGGCAACAGTGCTCATGGTGACAGTGACCACAGTGAGAGTGCTCACAGTGATAGTGCTCACGGTAATAGTGCTCATGGTGACAGTGCAAATGGTGACAATACCCATGGTGACAGTACTCATGTTGAAAATACCCATGGTGAACAGTTCTCATAGCGACAGTTTTCATGGTGACAGTACTCATAATAGCAGTGCCCAAGGTTGCAGTGTTCGTGGTGAGAGTGCTAATGCTGACACTGCACTTGGTGGCAGTTCCTATGGGGACAGTACCGTTGGGGACACTGCACATTGTTACAGTGCCCATGGTAACTGTGCTCACAGTGATAGTGCACATCGTGACAGTGCCCATGGTGGTAGTTCACCTGGTGACAGTGCTAAATAGTGACAGTGCACATGCTGACAGTGCTCATGGTGATAGTGCCCATGGTGACAGTGCAGACGGTGATAATGGACATTGTTACAGTGTTCATGGTGACAGAACCCAAGGTGGCAGTGGCCATGGTGACAGTGCCCACAATGAGAGTGCCCATGGTGACAGTGCCAACAGTGACAGTGCCCATGGTGACACTTCTCACGGTGACAGTGCCCATGGGGACAGTTAGCAAGGTGAGATTTCTCACGGTGATAGTGCCCGTTGTGATGGTGCTCACAGTGACCTTGCCCTTGGTGCCAGTTCCCATAGAGACATTCTGCAAGGTCACATTTCTCATGGTGAAAATGCTTATGGTGATATTACCCATGGTGACACTGCACATGGTGGCAATGCAAAATGGTGACAGTGCCCATGGTGACATTGCTCATGGTGACTTTTCTTACTGTGATAGTCCTTATGGTGACAGTGCACATGGGGACACTGCACACAGTGACAGTGTTCATGGTGACAGTGTTCACGGTAATAGTTCCCATGGTGAGAGTGTCCATGGTGACATTGCCCATAGTCACAAATCTCATAGTGTAGTGCTCACAGTGACAGTGCCCATGGTGAAAGTACCCTGGGTGACAGTACTCACGGTGACAGTGTTCATGGTGATAGTGCCCATGGTGACAGTGCCCATGTTCACAATTCTCACAGTGATAATGCCTATAATGAGAGTACCTAGGGTGACAATGCCCATGGTGACAGTGCCCATGGTGTCATGCACATGGTGACGGTGCTCATGGTGATAGTGCTCATGTTGGCAGTGCCATAAATAACAGTGCTCATTGTGGCAGTACTCATGGTGACCATGCTCATTGTGACAGTGCCCCTGTTTACAGTGTTTATGGTGATAGATGTCATGGTGGCAGTTCCCACGGCGAAAGTGCCCATGCTGAAAAAGCCCATGCTCATTCTTCCCATTGTGACAGTGCCCACGGTGACATTGCCCATGGTGACAGTGCCCAGTGTGACAAGGCCCATGGTGACAGTCCTCACGTTGACCGTGCCCATGGTGACAGTGTTGATGGGGAGAGTGACAATAGTGACAGTGCTCATGGTGAAACTGCCCATGGAGATATTGTCCATGATGATAGTGCTCATGGTGACAACCCCATGGTGACAGTGCCAATGGTGATAGTCCCCGTGGTGACAGTTCTTACATTGAATGTGACCATGGTGACATTGATGATGGTGACAGTGCTCAAGGTGATGGTCTCCATGTTGACAGTGCCCATGGTGACATTTCTCACGGTGACAGTGCCTATGTTGAAAATTCTCATAGTGAGAGTGCTCATGGTGACAGTGCCCATGGTGATATTACCCATGGTGACAGTACTCATGGTAAAAGTGCCCATGGTGACACTGCACATGGTGGCAGTGCAAAATGGTGACAGTGCCCTTGGTGATATTGCTCATTGTGACATTGCTTATTGTGATAGTCCTTACAGTCATAGTGTGTATGGTGAAACTGCACACAGTGACAGAACTCATGGTGACAGTGTTCACGGCGATAGTGCCGATGGTGAATGTGCCCATGGTGACAGTGCCCATAGTCACAATTCTCACGGTGTAGTGCTCATGGTGACAGTGCCCATGGTGACAATACACAGGTTGAGAGTATTCATGGTGACATTGCTCATGGTGATAGTGTCCACGGTGAGAGTGCCAATGTTCACAACTCTCAAGGTGATAGTGCCCATGTTCACAACTCTCAAGTTGATAGTGCCCATGGTGATAATACCCAGGGTGACAGAGCTCATGGTAAAAGTGCTCAAGGTGACAGTGCCCATGGTGACAGTACCTAAGGTGAGAATTCCCATGGTGAGTGTGCTCATGGTGATATTGCCCATGGTGACAATACCCTGTGTGTCCTGCCCAAGGTGACAGTGATCATGGTGACACTACTCATGTGGACAGTGCCATAAGTGACAGTGCTCATTGTGGAAGTGCTCTTGGTGACCGTGCTCATGGTGACAGTGCCCATGGTTACAGTGCTTAAAGTGATACATGTCATGGTGGCCATGCCCACCGTGAAAGTGCCCATACTGACAAAGCCCATGGTGATACTTCCCATTGTGACAGCGCCCACGGTTACAGAGCCTATGGTGACAGTGCCCAAGATTACAGTGCCCATGGTGACTGTGCCCATGGTGACAGTGCTCAGTGTGACAACGCACATTGTGACAGTGCTCACGGTGACTGTGCCGATGCTGACAGTGCCAATGGTGATAATGCCAATAGTGAGTGCTCATGGTGAAACTGCCCATGGAGACACTGCCCATGTTGATAGTGCTCATCGTGACAAACCCTCGGAGGCAGTGCCAATGGTGAGAGTCCCCGTGGTAACAGTTCTCATGGTGAAAGTGACCCTGTTGAAATTGCTCATGGTGACTGTGCTCATGGTGACAGTGCTCAAGGTGATAGTCTCCATGTTGACAGTACCCATGGTGACTGTTCTAATGGTGACAGTGCCTATGGTGATAATTCCCTTAATGACAGTGCTCATGGTGACAGTGCCCATGGTGACAGTGACCATGGTGACTGTTCTCACCATGATAGTGCCCATGGTGACACTGTTCATGGTGACAGTCTGCATTGAGGCTGTGCCCGTGGTGACAGGGCTCAGGGTGATAGTGCTCACAGTGATAGTACTCACATTGACAGTGCCCAAGGTGACAATAACCACGGTGACATTAATCATGGTGAAAGTGCCCATGGTGGCAATTCTCATAGTGACAGTTCTTGTGACAGTGCTCATGGGAGCAGTGCTCGTGGTGAAAGTGCTTTTGGTGACAGTGCTCATGGTGGCAGTGCTCACGGTGAGACTACCGATGGTGACACTGCCCCTGGTGACACTGCACATGGTCATGGTGCATCTGGTGGCAGTGCAAAATTGTGAAAGTGCCGGTGGTGATATTGCTCATGGTGATAATGCCCATGGTGAGATTGACCATGGTTACAGTGCTCATGGTGACAGTGCCCATGGTGACATTGCTTAATGTGATAGTCCTTGAGGTGATTGTGTGCATGGTGATACTGCCCAGCATGACAGTGCTCTTGTTGACAGTGCTTACGGTGATAGTGCCATTGCTGGAAGGGCCCATCGTGAAACTGCCCATGGTGACATTTCTTATGTTGAGAATGGTCACAGTGGCAGTGCTCATGATGAAAGTGTCCATTGTGACAGAGCTCATGGTGACAGTCCCCATAGTTATAGTGTCCATGGTGACAGTACTAACAGTGAAATGTTCCATGGGGACCCTGCCATGGTGACAGTGCATATGGTCACTACCCTCATGGTGATAGTGCTCACGGTGACAGTGCCCATGGTGACAGTGACCACGGTGACAGTTCTAATGGTAATAGTGCCCATGATGACAGTGCTCATGGTGACAGTCCACATATTGCCAGTGCCCAAGGTGACACTGCTCATGGTGACAGTGCCCTAAGTCACAATACCCATGGCAACAGTGCCCAGGCTGACAGTTCTCATGGTGATAGTGCCCATGGTGACAGTGCACATGGTGATACTGAGAATGGTGACAGTGCTTATGGTGACAATGGTCATGGTTGCAGTACCTATGGTGATAGTGCTGAAACTGACAGTGCCCTTGGTGATACTGCCCATGGTGAGTGTGCTCACGTTAATAGTGCCCATGGTGGAAGTGCTCATGGTGACCGTGCCCAAGTTGGTAGTTCCCATGGTGACAGTGCTCATGGTGATAGTGACCATGGTAACAGTGCACATGGTAGCTGTGCCCTTGGTGACAGTGCCCATGATGACAGTACTCATGGTGACAGTGCTCACAGTCAGAGTGCCCATGATGACAGTGCTCATGGTGGTAGTGCATATGGTGGCAGTGAAAAATGGTGACAGCACCCATGCTGACACTTCTCATTGTGACAGTGCACATGGTGACAACCCATGCTGACAGTGCTCATGGTAGCAGTAAGCGTGGTGACAGTGCTCACAGTGACAGTGCTCATGGTAGCAGTACCCGTGGAGATACAGCTCACAGTGATAGTGCCCATGGTTTCAGTGCCCATGGTGACACTGCCCATGGTGACAATGCCCATTATGACAGTGCCCATGGTGACAGTGCCCACAGTGCCATTCCCTATGGTGACAGTGCTCACAGTGACAGTACCCATGGTAACAGTGACCACGGTGAGAGTGCTCATGATGATAGAGTCCATGGTGACAGGCCTCATTGTGACAGTCCGCATTGTGCCAGTACCCATAGTGAAAGTGGCCACGGTGACAGTGCCCATGTTGACAGTGACCATGGTGAGAGTGCTCACGGTGGTAGTACTCACAGTAATATTGCTCATGATGACAGTGCCGACAGTGACAGTGCTCACGGTGACAGTGCCCATGTTGGTAGTTCCCATGGTGAGAGTGCTCAAGGTGATAGTGACCATGGTAACAGTGCACATGGTGGCCATGCCCTTGGTGACAGTGCCCGTGATGACAGGACTCATGGTGACAGTTCTCATGGTGATAGTGCCCACGGTGACATTTCACATGGTGACAGTGAAAACTGGTGACAGTGCCCATGTTGACAGTTCTCATGGTGACAGTGCACACGGTGACAACCCATGCAGACAGTACTCACGGTGACAGTTATCTTTGTTGCAGTACCCATGGTGACAGTGCTCACAGTGATATTGCCCATGGTGGCAGTGCCCATGGTTACAGTTCCCATGGTGACACTGCCCATGATGACCGTGCCCATGGCGCCATTGCCTATGGTGAAAGTACTCATGGTAACAGTGCCCATGGTGACAGTGACCACAGTGAGAGTGCTCACAGTGATAGTGCCCATGGTGACAGGGCTCATGGTGCCAGTCCACATTGCGTCAGTACCCATGGCAACAGTGCTCATCGTGACAGTGACCACAGTGAGAGTGCTCATGGTGAGAGTGCTGACGGTAATAGTGCTCATGGTGACAGTGCAAATGGTGACAATACCCATGGTGACAGTACTCATGTTGAAAATACCCATGGTGGCAGTTCTCATATCGACAGTTTTCATGGTGACAGTGCTCATAATAGCAGTGCCCAAGGTGGCACTGCTCGTGGTGACAGTGTTCTTGGTGGCAGTTCCCATGGGGACAGTACCCATGGTGACACTGAGCATTGTTACATTGCCCATGGTAACCGTGCTCACGGTGATAGTGCACATTGTGACAGTGCCCATGGTGGTAGTTCACCTGGTGACAGTGCTAAGTAGTGACAGTGCACATGCTGACAGTGCTCATGGTGAGAGAGCCCATGGTGACAGTGCACATGGTGATAATGGGCATTGTTACAGTGTTCATGGTGACAGAGCCCAAGGTGGCAGTGGCCATGGTGACAGTGCCCACAATGACAGTGCCCATGGCGACACTTCTCACGGTGACAGTGCCCAAGGGGACAGTTAGCATGGTGAGATTTCTCATGGTGACAGTGCCCGTTGTGACAGTGCTCACAGTGACAATGCCCATGGTGCCACTGCCCATAGAGACATTCTGCACGGTCACATTTCTCACGGTGAAAGTGCCTATGGTGATATTACCCATGGTGACACTGCACATGGTGGCAGTGCAAAATGGTGACATTGCTCATGGTGACTTTTCTTACGGTGATAGTCATTACAGTGAGAGTGCGCATGGTGACACTGCACACAGTGACAGTGTTCATGGTGACAGTGTTAACGGTGATAGTTCCCATGGTGAGAGTGTCCATGGTGACAGTGCCCATAGTCACAATTCTCATGGTGTAGTGCTAACACTGACAGTGCCAATGGTGAAAATACCCAGGGTGACATTAGTCATGTTGACAGTGCTCATGGTGACAGTGCCCATGTTCACAATTCTCACAGTGATAATGACTATGGTGAAAGTACCTAGGGTGACAATGCCCATGGTGACAGTGCCCCTTGTGTCATGCCTATCGTGACAGTGCTCATGGTGATAGTGCTCATGTTGGCAGTGCCATAAATAACAGTGATCATTGTGGCAGTGCTTATGGTGACCATGCTCATGGTGACAGTGCCCATGTTTACAGTGTTTATGGTGATAGATGTCACGGTGTCAGTGCCCATGGGGACAGTGCCCAGGGTGACAAAGCCCATGGTGATACTTCCCATTGTGACAGTGCACACGGTGACAGTGCCCATGGTGACAGCGCCCATTGTGACAAGGCCCATGGTGACAGTACTCATGGTGACCGTGCTCATTGTGACAGTGCCCACGTTTACAGTGTTTATGCTAATAGATGTCATGGTGTCAGTATCCACCGGGACAGTGCCCACACTGACAAAGCCCATGGTGATAATTCCCATTGTGAAAGTGCCCATGGTGAGAGCGCCCAGTGTGACAAGGCCCATGGTGACACTGCTCACGTTGACCGTGCCCATGGTGACAGTGCCAATGGTGAGAGTGCCAATAGTGACAGTGCTCATGGTGAAACTGCCCATGGAGATATTGCCCATGGTGATACTGCTCATGGTGACAACCCCACGGTGACAGTGCCAATGGTGATAGTCCCCGTGGTGACAGTTCTTACGTTGAATGTGACCATAGTGACAGTTCTCATGGTGTCAGTGCCTATGGTGAAAATTCTCATAGTGACAGTGCTCATGGTGAGAGTGCCCATGGTGATATTACCCATGGTGACAGTACTCATGGTAAAAGTGTCCATGGTGATACTGCACATGGTGGCAGTGCAAAATGGTGACAGTGCCCATGGTGATATTGCTCATGGTGACATTGCTTATGGTGATAGTGTGTATGGTGAAACTGCACAGTGACAGTGCTAATGGTGACAGTGCCCTTGGTGGCAGTTCCCATGGGAACAGTACCGATGGAGACACTTTGCATTGTTACAGTGCCCATGGTAAGCATGCTCACCGTGATAGTGCACATCATGACAGTGCCCATGGTGGTAGTTCACCTGGCGACAGTGCTAAATAGTGAGAGTGCACATGCTGACAGTGCTCATGGTGATAGTGCCCCTGGTGACAGTGCACACAGTGATAATGGGCATTGTAACAGTGTTCATGGTGACAGAGCCCAAGGTGGCAGTGGCCATGGTGACAGTGCCCAAAATGACAGTGCCCAAAGTGACAGTGCTGACAGTGACAGTACCCATGGTGAATCTTCTCCCGGTGACAGTGCCTATGGGGACAGTTAGCATGGTGAGATTTCTCACGGTGATTGTGCCCTTTTTGACAGTGCTCTCAGTGAGAAGGCCCATGGTGCCAGTGCCCATAGAGACATTCCCCACAGTCACATTTCTAATGGTGAAAGTGCCTATAGTGATATTACCCATGGTGACACTGCACATGGTGTCAGTGCAAGATTGTGACAGTGCCCATGGTGACATTGCTCATGGTGACTTTGCTTACAGTGATAGTCCTTATGGTGACAGTGTGCATGGTGACACTGCACACGGTGACAGTGTTCATGGTGACAGTGTTCACGGTGATAGTTGCCATGGTGAGAGTGTCCATAGTAACAGTGCCCATAGTCACAATTCTCATGGTGTAGTGCTCACAGCGACAGTGTCCATGGTGAAAATACCCAGGGTGACAGTACTCATGGTGACAGTGCTCATGGTGATAGTGCTTATGGTGACCATGCTCATGGTGACAGTGTGCATGGTGACACTGCCCACCGTGACAGTGCTCTTGATGACATTGCTCACAGTGATAGTGCCAATGTTGGAAGTGCCCATCATTAAAGTGCCCACGGTGACAGTTCTTAGGGTGAGAGTGCCCATGATGACAGTGCTCATGGTGACAGTCCACATTGTGCCACTGCCCAATGTGACAGTGCTCACGGTGACAGTGCACCAAGTCACAATACCCATGGTGACAGTGCCCAGGCTGACAGTTCTCATGGTGATAGTGCCCATGGTGACAGTGCCCATGGTGATACTGAGAATGGTGACAGTGCTAATGGTGACAGTGGTCATGGTTGCAGTACCCATGGTGATAGTCCTGAAACTGAGAGTGCCCTAGGTGATAGTGCCCATGGTGAGTGTGCTCACGTTAATAGTGCCGTGGTGGCAGTTCCCATTGTGAAAGTGCTCATGATGATAGTGCCCATGTTGGTAGTTCCCATGGTGATAGTGACCATGGTAACAGTGCACATGGTGGCTGTGCCCTTGGTGACGGTGCCCATGATGACAGTACTCATGGTGACAGTGCTCATGGTGACAGTGCCCATGGTGAGAGTGCACATGGTGGTAGTGCACATGGTGGCAGTGAAAAATGGTGACAGTGTCCATGCTGACAGTTCTCATGGTGACAGTGCACACGGTGACAACCCATGCTGACATTGCTCACAGTGACAGTGCACATGGTAGCAGTACCCATGGTGACAGTGCTCACAGTGCTAGTGCCCATGGTGGCCATGCCCATGGTGACAGCCCACAGTGACAATACCCATGATGACAGTGCCCATGGTGACAGTAACCACGGTGCCATTGCCTATGGTGACAGTGCTCACAGTGACGGTACCCATGGTAACAGTGACCACAGTGAGAGTGCTCATGGTGATAGTGTCCATGGTGATAAGGCTCATTGTGACAGCCCGCATTGTGCCAGTACACATAGTGACAGTGCTCAGAGTGACAGTTCCCATGGTGACAGTTACCACGGTAAGAGTGCTCATGGTGCTAGTGCTCACAGTAATAGTGCTCATGGTGACAGGGCCAACGGTGACAGTGCTCACAGTGATAGTGCCTATGTTGATAGTGCCAATGGTGAGAGTCTGCACGTTGATAGTGCCCATGGTGGCAGTTCCCACTGTGAAAGTGCTCATGATGACATTGCTCAAGTTGGTAGTTCCCATGGTGACAGTGCTCACTGAGAAAGTGACCATGGTAACAGTACACGTGGTGGCTGTGCCCTTGGTGACAGTGCCCATGATGACAGTACTCATGGTGACAGTGCTCATAATAGCAGTGTCCAGGGTGGCAGTGCTCGTGGTGACAGTGCTAATGGTGACAGTGCTCTTGGTGGCAGTTCCCATGGGGACAGCCACCGATGATAACACTGCACATTGTTACAGTGCCAATGGTAACAGTGCTCACGGTGATAGTGTACATTGTGACAGTGCCCATGGTGGTAGTTCACCTGGTGACAGTGCTAAATAGTGACAGTGCACATGCTGACAGTGCTCATGGTGATAGTGCCCATGGTGACAATGCACATGGGGATAATGGGCATTGTTACAGTGTTCATGGTGACAGAGACCAAGGTGGCAGTAACCATGGTGACTGTTCCCAAAATGACAGTACCCATGGTGACAGTGCCGACAGTGACAGTGCCATGGTGACCCTTCTCATGGTGACAGTGCCCATGGGGACACTTAGCATGGTGAGATTTCTCACGGTGATAGTGCCCGTTGTGACAGTACTCACAGTGACAAGGCCTATGTTGCCAGTGCCCATCGAGACATTCCGGACAGTCACATTTTTCACCATGAAAGTGCCTATGGTGATATTACCAATGGTGATACTGCACATGGTGGCAGTGAAAAATGTTGACAGCGCCCATGGTGACATTGCTCATGGTGACTTTGCTTACGGTGATAGTCCTTACGGTGACAGTGCACATGGTGACACTGCCCACAGTGACAGTGTTCATGGTGACAGTGTACACGGTGATAGTTCCCATGGTGAGAGTGTCCATGGTGACAGTGCCCATAGTCACAATTCTCATGGTTTAGTGCTCACAGTGACAGTGTCCATGGTGAAAATACCCAGGGTGACAGTACTCATGGTGACAGTGCTCATGTTGACAGTGCCATATATAACAGTGCTCATTGTGGCAGGGCTCATGGTGACCATACTCATGGTGACAGTGCCCATGTTTACAGTGTTTATGGTGATAGATGTCACGGTGTCATTGGCCATGGCGACAGTGCCCACACTGACAAAGCCCATGCTGATACTTCCCATTGTGACAGTGCCCATGGTGACAGTGCCCATGGTGACAGCACCTACTGTGACAAGGCCCCTGGTGACAGTGCTCATGGTGACCGTGCCCATGGTGACATTGCTGATGGTGATAGTGCTCATGGTGACAACCGCATGGTGACAGTGCCAATGGTGATAGTCCCTGTGGTGACACTACTTACGTTGAATGTGACCATGGTGATATTGATGATGGTGACAGTGCTCATGGTGACAGTGCTCAAGGTGATGGTCTCCATGTTGACAGTGCCTATGGGGAAAATTCTCATAGTGACAGTGCTCACAGTGACAATGCCTATGGTGATATTACCCATAGTGACAGTACTCACGGTAAAAGTGTCCATGGTGACACTGCACGTGGTGGCAGTGCAAAATGGTGACAGTGTACATGGTGATATTGCTCATGGTGACATTGCTTACAGTGATAATCCTTATGGTGATAGTGTGTATGGTGAAACTGCACACAGTGACAGTGCTCATGGTGACTGTGCTCATGGTGACAGTGTTCACGGCGATAGTGCCGACGGTGAATGTGCCCATGGTGACAGTGCCCATAGTCACAATTCTCACGGTGTAGTGCTCATGGTGACAGTGCCCATGGTGACAATACATAGGGTGACAGTATTCATGGTGACATTGCTCATGGTGATAGTGTCCACGGTAAGAGTGCCCATGTTCACAACTCTCAAGGTCATATTGCCCATGATGACAATACCCAGGGTGATAGACCTCATGGTAAAAGTGCTCACGGTGACAGTGCCCATGGTGACAGTACCTAAGGTGACAATACCCATGGTGACAGTGCTCATGGTGACAGTGCCCATGGTGACAATACCCAGTGTGTCCTGCCCATGGTGAGAGTGACCATCCTGACACTGCTCATGTGGACAGTGCCATAAGTGACAGTGCTCATTGTGGCAGTGCTCATGGTGACCGTGCTCATGCTGACAGTACCCATGGTTACAGTGCTTATGGTGATAGATGTCAGGGTGGCCGTGCCCACGGTGACAGTGCCCACGCTGACAAAGCCGATGGTGATACTTCCCATTGTGACAGTGCCCATGGTGACAGAGCCCATGGTGGCAGTGCCCAATATCACAGTGCCCATGATGAGAGTACTAATGGTGACTGTGCCCATAGTGACATCCCCCAGTGTGACAAAGCCCATTGTGACAGAGCTCATAGTGACCATGCCGATGCTGACAGTGCCGATGGTGATAGTGCCAATAGTAAGAGTGCTCAACGTGAAACTGCCCATGGAGACACTGCCCATGGTGATAGTGCTCATCATGACAAGACCTCGGAGGCATTGCCAATGGAGACAGTCCCCGTGGTGACAGTTCTCATGGTGAAAGTGACCCTGCTGAAATTGCTCATGGTGACAGTGCTCAAGGTGATATTCTCCATGTTGACAGTGCCCATGCTAACTGTTCTCACGGAGACAGTGCCTATCGTAATAATGCTCTTAGTGACAGTGCTCACGGTGACAGTGCCCATGGTGACAGTGACCATGGTGACTGTTCTCACTGTGATAGTGCCCATGGTGACAGTGTTCATTGTAACTGTCCGCATTGAGGCTGTGCCCATGGTGACAGTGCTCAGGGTGATAGTGCTCATGGTGATAGTACTCACGTTGACAGTGCATAAGGTGACGATACCCATGGTGACAGTAATCATGGTGAAAGTGTCCATGGTGGCAGTTCTCATAGTGACAGTTCTTGTGACAGTGCTCATGGTGGCAGTGCTCGTGGTGAAAGTGCTCTTGGTGACAGTGCTCATGGTGGCAGTGCCCATGGTGAGACTACCGATGGTGACACTGCCCATGGTGACAGTTCACATGGTGACAGTGACCATGGTGACATTTCTAACAGTGATAGTGCCCATGGTGACAATGCTCATGGTGACAGTCCACATTCTGCCATTGCTCAAGGTGACAGTGCTCACAGTGACAGCGCTCACGGTGACAGTGACCATGGTGAGAGTGCTCATGGTGGTAGTGTTCACAGTAATAGTGCTCATGGTGACAGTGCCGAAGGTAAGAGTGCTCACAGTGACAGTGCCCATGGTGATAGTGACCATGGTGAGAGTCCACACCTTGATAGTGCCCATGGTGGCATTTCCCATTGTGAAAGTGCTCATGATGACATTGTCCATTTTGGTAGTTCCCATGGTGACAGTACTCATAGTGACAGTTCTCACGGTGATAGTGCCCATGGTGGCATTGCACATGGTGGCAGTGAAAAATGGTGACCATGCCCATGTTGACAGTTCTCATGGTGACAGTGCACATGGTGACAACACATGCAGAAAGTACTCACGGAGACACTTCTCATGGTTGCAGTACCCATGGTGACAGTGCTCACAGTGATAGTGCCATTGATGGCAGTGCCCTTGGTAACAGTGCCCATGGTGACACTGCCCATGATGACAGTGCCCATGGTGACAGTGCCCACGGCGACATTACCTATGGTGAAAGTGCTCATGGTAACAGTGCCCATGGTGACAGTGACCAGAGTGAGAGTGCTCATGATGATAGTGCCCATGGTGACAGGGCTCATGGTGCCAGTCCGCATTGTGCCAGTATCCATGGCGACAGTGCTCATGGTGACAGTGACCACAGTGAGAGTGCTCATGGTGATAGTGCTCACGGTAATAGTGCTCATGGTGACAGTGCAAATGGTGACAATACCCATGGTGACAGTACTCAAGGTGAAAATACACATGGTGGCAGTTCTCATAGCGACAGTTCTCATGGTGACAGTGCTCATATTAGCAGTGCTCAAGGTGGCAGTGCTCGTGGTGACAGTGCTAATTGTGACAGTGTTATTGGTGGCAGTTCCCATGGGGACAGTACTGATGCTGACACTGCGCATTGTTACAGTGCCCATGGTAACTGTGCTCATGGTGATAGTGCACATCGTGACAGTGCCCATGGTGGTAGTTCACCTGGTGACAGTGTTAAATAGTGACAGTGCACATGCTGACAGTGCTCATGGTGATAGTGCCCATGGTGACAGTTCACACGGTGATAATGGGCATTGTTAAAGTGTTCATGGTGACAGAGACCAAAGTGGCAGTGGCCATGGTGACAGTGCCCACAATGACAGTGCCCATGGTGACAGTGCCGACAGTGACAGAGCCCATGGTGACCCTTCTCACGGTGACAGTGCCCATGGGGACAGTTAGCATGGTGAGATTTCTCACGGTGATAGTTCCCGTTGTGACAGTGCTCACAGTGACAATGCCCATGGTGCCAGTGCCCATAGACATTCTGCATGGTCACATTTCTCACGGTGAAAGTGTCTATGGTGATATTACCCATGGTGACACTGCACATGGTGGCAGTGCAGAATGGTGACAGTGCCCATGGTAACGTTCCTCATGGTTACTTTGCTTATGGTGATAGTCCTTACGGTGACAGTGCACATGGTGACACTGCACACAGTGACATTGTTCATGGTGACAGTGTTCACGGTGATAGTTCCCATGTTGAGAGTGTCCATGGTGACAGTGCCCATTGTCACAATTCTAATGGTGTAGTTCTCACAGTGACAGTGCCCGTGGTGAAAATACCCAGGGTGACAGTACTCATGGTGACAGTGCTCATTGTGATAATGCCCATGGACACAGTGCCCATGTTCACAATTCTCACAGTGATAATGCCTATGGTGAGAGTACCTGGGGTGACAATGCCCATGGTGACAGTGTCCATGGTGTCATGCCCATGGTGACAGTGCTCATGTTGACAGTGCCATAAATAACAGTGTTCATTGTGGCAGTGCTCATGGTGACCGTGCTCATGGTGACAGTGCCCATGTTTACAGTGTTTATGGTGACATATGTCATGGTGTCAATGCCACGGGGACAGTGCCCACGCTGAGAAAGCCCATGGTGATACTTCCCATTGTGACAGTGCCCACGGTGACAGTGCCCATGGTGACACCGCACAGTGTCACAAGGCCCATGGTGACAGTGCTCATGGTGACAGTGTTCATGGTGACACTGTCCATGTAGACATTTCCCATGGTGATAGTGCTCATGGTGACAACCCCGCTGTGACATTGCCCATGGTGATAGTGCACATGGTGACAAACCCATAGTGACAGTGTCAATGGTGATAGTCCCCATGGTGACTGTTCTTACATTGAATGTAACCATGGTGACATTTCTCATGGTGACAGTGCTCAAGGTGATGGTCTCCATGTTGACAGTGCCCATGGTGACAGTTCTCACGGTGACAGTGCCTATGGTGAAAATTCTCATAGTGACAGTGCTCACAGTGACAGTGCCCATGGTGATATTACCCATGGTGACAATACTCATGGTAAAAGTGCCCATG
>NW_028294454.1:0-62000 GCF_964341445.2 Mesoplodon mirus | reverse complement strand
CGTGATGCATTGTGATGAGAAGGGCATAGAGCTTGCTATGACAGGGGTCATGGAGCATTGCGATGACAAGTGCATGGAGAATTGTGATGACAAGAGCATGTAACATTGTGATGAGAAATGTCATGTAGCATTGTTATGAGGAGGACGTGGAGAAATGTGATGACAAGGGACTTGGAGCATTGTGATGATCAGGGAATGGATCATTGTGATGGCAAGACCGTGGAGCATAGTGATGAGAAGTCCATGGATTATGTTGATGACGAGTGTCATGGAGCACTCTAATTACAAGAGCCATGGAGCATTGTGATAACAGGTGTCATGGAGCATTGTGATGACAGGGGTCATGGAGCATTGTGATGACAAGTGTCATGGAGCATTGTGATGACAAGCTTGTGGAGTATTGTGATGACATTTGGATGGAGCATTGTGATGAAAAAGGCATGGAGTCTTTTTATGAGAGTGTTCAAGGAGCATTCTGACGACAAATGTCAGGGAGCATTGTGATGACAAGTGTATTGAGCATTGTGATGACAATGGTCATGGCACATTGTGATGACAAGGGCATGGAGTATTGTGATGACAGGCATCATGGAGCGTTGTGATGACACGTGTTATGGAACATTGTGATCACAAGCATTTAGAGCATTGTGATGAAAGTGGTCATGGATCATTTTGATTTCAAGGAGCATGGAGCATTGTGATGCCAAGACCATGAAGCAATGTGATCCCAAGGTTCATGGAGGATTGTGATGACAAGCGCATGGAGGTTTGTGGTGACAAGGTCTTGTAGCATTTTGCTGAAAAAGGCATGGAGCATTGTGATTACAGGAGTCTTGGAGCATTGTGATGAAAAGGGCATGGACCATTGTGATGAAAAAGGCATGGAGCATTGTCATGACATGGTTCAAGTGCATACTGATGGCAAGTGCCAGGGAGCATTGTGATGACAAGTGTATTGTGCATTGTGATGACAAAGGTCATGGAGCATTGTGATGACAAGGGCATGGAGTATTGTGATGACAGGCATCATGGAGCATTGTGATGACAAGTGTTATGGAACATTGTGATCACAAGGGTTTGGATCATAGTGATGACAGAGTTCATGGATCATTTTGATTTCAAGGAGCATGGAGCATTTTGATGACAAGGGCATGAAGCAATGTGATCCCAAGGTTCATGGAGGATTGTGATGACAAGTGCATGGAACATTGTGATGACAAGGTCATGTAGAATTTTTCTGACAAAGGCATGGGACATTGTGATGACAAGGGTGATGGAGCACTGTGATGCCAAGCGTCACGGAGTATTGTGATTACAGGGGACATGGAACATTGGGATGACATGAGCATGGATCTTGTGATGACAAGTGTCATGGAGTATTTTGATGACAAGAGTCCAGGATCATTGTGTTGTCAGGGGTCATGGAGCATTGTGATTACTGTGGTCATGGAGCATTGTGATGACAGGGGTCATGGAGCATTGTGATGAGAAGGTCATGGAGCATTGAGCTGAAAATATCCATGGAGTATTGAGATGACAAGGGAATGGAGCATTTTGATGACAACGTCCTGGAGCATTGTGATGAGCGGACCATGGAGCCTTGTGATGACAATTATCATGGAGCATTCTCACTAAAAGAGGCATGGGGCATTGTGATTACAGGGGTCTTGGAGCATTGTGATGACAAGTGCTAATAGCATTGTGATGAGAAGGCCATGGAGCATTCTGATAACATGCATCATGGAGCTTTGTGATGACAAGTGCATGGGACATTGTGATTACAGGGGTCTTGGAGTATTGTGATGAAAAGGGCATGGATCATTGTGATGAAAAAGGCATGGAGCCTTGTCATGACAAGGTTCAAGGAGCATACTGACGACAAGTGTCAAGCAACATTGTGATGACAAGTGTATTGAGCATTGTGATGACAAAGTTTATGGAGCATTTTGATGAGAAGACCATTGATAATTGTGATGACGAGCGTCATTGGGCATTGTGATGACAAGTGTTATGGAACACTGTGATCACTAGGGTTTGGAGCATGGTAATGACAGAGGTCATGGAGCATTTTGGTTTCATTGTGATGACAAGAGCATGAAGCATTATGATGATGGGCATGGTGCATTGTGATGACAGGGTTCATGGAGCATTGAGATGAAAAGCGGCAAGGAGCATTGTGATTATAGGGGTCTTGGAGCATTGTGATGAGAAGGCCATGGAGCATTATGATGAGAAGACCATGGAGCATACTGATGACATGCGTCATGGAGCTTTGTGATGACAAGGGCATGGAGCATTGTGATTACAGGGGTCTTGGAGCATTGTGATGACAAGGTTCATGGAGCCATGTGATGACAAGGCCGTGGAACACGGTGATGGCAGGGTTCATGGAACATTGTTATGACAGTGATAATGGAGCATTGTGATGATAAGGTTATGGAGCATTGGTCTGAAAAGTTTACGGATTATTGTGATGAGATTGGGCATGGAGCATTGTGATGACAAGGGCACGGAACACTGTGATACATGGGTCATGGAGGATTGTAATGACAAGGGCATGGAGCATTGTGATGAGATGGGCATCGTGCGTTGTGATGACAAGCGTCATGGAGCGTTGTGATGACAAGGGCATGGAACAATGGGATGAGAGTGTTCATGGAGCATTGTGATGACAATGGCATGGGGCATTGTGATACCAAGGGTCATGGAGCTTTGGAATGAACAATGTCATGGAGCATTTTGATGACAAGGTCGTGGTGCATTGTGATGAGAAGGGCATGGAGCATTGTGATGAGAAGGCCATGGAGCATACTGATGACATGCGTCATGGAGCTTTGTGATGATAACGTCATGGGGCCATTTGATTACAGGTGTCTTGGAGCATTGTGATGAAAAGGGCATGGATCATTGTGATGAAAAAGGCATGGAGCCTTGTGATGACAGGGTTCAAGGAGCATACTGACGAAAAGTGGCAGGGAGCATTGTGATGACAAGTTTATTGAGCTTTGTGATGACAAATGTCATGGAGCATTGTGATGAGAAGACCATGGATAATTGTAATGACGAGCGTCATGGGGCGATGCGATAACAAGTGTTATGGAACATTGTGATCACAAGGGTTTGGAGCATTGTGAAGACAGAGATCATGGAGCATTTTGATTTCATTGTGATGACAATAGCATGAAGCCTTATGATGATGGCCATGGTGCATTGTGATGACAGGGTTCATGGTGTTCTGAGATGAAAAGGGGCATGGAGCATTGGTCTGACAAGTTTCATGGATTATTGTGATGACAGTGGGCATGGCACATTGTGCTGACAAGGGCATGGGACATTGTGTTGACAAGGTCACGGAGTATTGTGAAGACAGGTGTCAGGGAGCATTGTGATGACATAGGTCATGGTCCATTGTGATGACAATGGCATGAAGCATTGTGATGCCATGTGTCATGGAGGATTGTGATGACAAAGGTAATGGAACATTGTGATGTCAAGGGCTTGGAGCATTGTGATGACAAGGGCCATTGAGAATTTTCATGACAAGGTCGTGAAGCATTGAGATTACAAGCACATGGAGCTTGCTATGACAGGGGTCATGGAGCATTGCGATGACAAGTGCGTGGAGAATTGTGATGTCAAGAGCATGAAGCATTGTGATGAGTAGTGTCATGGAACATTGTGATGAAAAGGACGTGGGGAATTTTGATGACAAAGGACATGTAGCATTGTGATGACCAGGGCATGGAGCATTGTGATGGCAAAATCGTGGAGCATTGTGATGAGAAGACCATGGAAAATTGTAATGATGAGCGTCATGGAGCACTGTAATGACAAGGGGCATGAAGCATTGTGATGATAGGTGTCATAGAGCATTGTGATGACAGGGGTCATGGAGCATTCTGATGACAAGGCTCATGGAGCATTCTGATGACAAGCTTGTGGAGTATTGTGATGACAATGGCATGGAGCATTGTGATGAAAAGGGCATGGAGCATTGTGATGAAAAAGGCATGGAGACTTTTCATGATAGGTTTCAAGGAGCATTTTGACGACAAGTGTCAGGGAGCATTGTGATGACATGTGTATTGAGCATTGTGATGACAAAGTTCATGGAGCATTGTGATGACAAGTGCATGGAGTATTGTGATGAAAGGAATCATGGAGCGTTTTGATGACAAGTGTTATGGAAAATTGTGATCACAAGGGTTTGGAGCATTGTGATGACAGAGGTCATGGATCATTTTGATTTCAAGGAGCATGGAGCATTGTGATGACAAGGGCATGAAGTAATGTGGTGCCAATGTTCACGGAGGATTGTGAATGACAATGGTAAAGAAGTATTGTGATGACAAGCGCATGGAGCATTGTGATGACAAGGGTCATGGTACACTGCGATGACAATTGTCAGAGAGCATTGTGATTAGAGGGGTTATGGAACATTGTGATGACAAATGTCATGGAGCATTGTGATGAGAAGACCATGGATAATTGTGATGATGAGCGTCATGGGGCGTTGTGATGACAAGTGATATGGAACATTTTGATCACAAGGGTTTGGAGCATTGTGATGACAGAGGTCATGGAGCATGTTGATTTCATTGTGATGACAATAGCATGAAGCATTATGATGATGGG
Organism: Mesoplodon mirus; assembly: GCF_964341445.2. NCBI lineage: Eukaryota > Metazoa > Chordata > Mammalia > Artiodactyla > Ziphiidae > Mesoplodon > Mesoplodon mirus. The sequence continues at coordinate 57,365 of NW_028294454.1, read as the reverse complement.
CATGGTGCATTGTGATGACAGGGTTCATGGAGCATTGAGATGACAAGGGCATGGAGCATTGTGATGAGAAAGCCATGGAGCATTCTGATGACATGTGTCATGGAGCTTTGTGATGACAAGGGCATGGAGCATTGTGAATACAGGGGTCCTGGAGCACTGTGATGACAAGGGTCATGGGGAAGTGTTATGAGAAGGCCATGGAATATTGTGATGCCAGGGGTCCTGGAGCATTGTTATGACAGGGGTCATGGAGCATTGTGATGACAACGGCATTGAGCAATGTGATGAGAGGGTTCATGGAGCATTGTGATGACAATAGCATGGAGCATTGTGATGCCAAGGATCAAGGAGCTTTGTGATGACAAAGGTCATGGAGAATTTTGATGACAAGGGCGTGATGCATTGTGATGAGAAGGGCATAGAGCTTGCTATGACAGGGGTCATGGAGCATTGCGATGACAAGTGCATGGAGAATTGTGATGACAAGAGCATGTAACATTGTGATGAGAAATGTCATGTAGCATTGTTATGAGGAGGACGTGGAGAAATGTGATGACAAGGGACTTGGAGCATTGTGATGATCAGGGAATGGATCATTGTGATGGCAAGACCGTGGAGCATAGTGATGAGAAGTCCATGGATTATGTTGATGACGAGTGTCATGGAGCACTCTAATTACAAGAGCCATGGAGCATTGTGATAACAGGTGTCATGGAGCATTGTGATGACAGGGGTCATGGAGCATTGTGATGACAAGTGTCATGGAGCATTGTGATGACAAGCTTGTGGAGTATTGTGATGACATTTGGATGGAGCATTGTGATGAAAAAGGCATGGAGTCTTTTTATGAGAGTGTTCAAGGAGCATTCTGACGACAAATGTCAGGGAGCATTGTGATGACAAGTGTATTGAGCATTGTGATGACAATGGTCATGGCACATTGTGATGACAAGGGCATGGAGTATTGTGATGACAGGCATCATGGAGCGTTGTGATGACACGTGTTATGGAACATTGTGATCACAAGCATTTAGAGCATTGTGATGAAAGTGGTCATGGATCATTTTGATTTCAAGGAGCATGGAGCATTGTGATGCCAAGACCATGAAGCAATGTGATCCCAAGGTTCATGGAGGATTGTGATGACAAGCGCATGGAGGTTTGTGGTGACAAGGTCTTGTAGCATTTTGCTGAAAAAGGCATGGAGCATTGTGATTACAGGAGTCTTGGAGCATTGTGATGAAAAGGGCATGGACCATTGTGATGAAAAAGGCATGGAGCATTGTCATGACATGGTTCAAGTGCATACTGATGGCAAGTGCCAGGGAGCATTGTGATGACAAGTGTATTGTGCATTGTGATGACAAAGGTCATGGAGCATTGTGATGACAAGGGCATGGAGTATTGTGATGACAGGCATCATGGAGCATTGTGATGACAAGTGTTATGGAACATTGTGATCACAAGGGTTTGGATCATAGTGATGACAGAGTTCATGGATCATTTTGATTTCAAGGAGCATGGAGCATTTTGATGACAAGGGCATGAAGCAATGTGATCCCAAGGTTCATGGAGGATTGTGATGACAAGTGCATGGAACATTGTGATGACAAGGTCATGTAGAATTTTTCTGACAAAGGCATGGGACATTGTGATGACAAGGGTGATGGAGCACTGTGATGCCAAGCGTCACGGAGTATTGTGATTACAGGGGACATGGAACATTGGGATGACATGAGCATGGATCTTGTGATGACAAGTGTCATGGAGTATTTTGATGACAAGAGTCCAGGATCATTGTGTTGTCAGGGGTCATGGAGCATTGTGATTACTGTGGTCATGGAGCATTGTGATGACAGGGGTCATGGAGCATTGTGATGAGAAGGTCATGGAGCATTGAGCTGAAAATATCCATGGAGTATTGAGATGACAAGGGAATGGAGCATTTTGATGACAACGTCCTGGAGCATTGTGATGAGCGGACCATGGAGCCTTGTGATGACAATTATCATGGAGCATTCTCACTAAAAGAGGCATGGGGCATTGTGATTACAGGGGTCTTGGAGCATTGTGATGACAAGTGCTAATAGCATTGTGATGAGAAGGCCATGGAGCATTCTGATAACATGCATCATGGAGCTTTGTGATGACAAGTGCATGGGACATTGTGATTACAGGGGTCTTGGAGTATTGTGATGAAAAGGGCATGGATCATTGTGATGAAAAAGGCATGGAGCCTTGTCATGACAAGGTTCAAGGAGCATACTGACGACAAGTGTCAAGCAACATTGTGATGACAAGTGTATTGAGCATTGTGATGACAAAGTTTATGGAGCATTTTGATGAGAAGACCATTGATAATTGTGATGACGAGCGTCATTGGGCATTGTGATGACAAGTGTTATGGAACACTGTGATCACTAGGGTTTGGAGCATGGTAATGACAGAGGTCATGGAGCATTTTGGTTTCATTGTGATGACAAGAGCATGAAGCATTATGATGATGGGCATGGTGCATTGTGATGACAGGGTTCATGGAGCATTGAGATGAAAAGCGGCAAGGAGCATTGTGATTATAGGGGTCTTGGAGCATTGTGATGAGAAGGCCATGGAGCATTATGATGAGAAGACCATGGAGCATACTGATGACATGCGTCATGGAGCTTTGTGATGACAAGGGCATGGAGCATTGTGATTACAGGGGTCTTGGAGCATTGTGATGACAAGGTTCATGGAGCCATGTGATGACAAGGCCGTGGAACACGGTGATGGCAGGGTTCATGGAACATTGTTATGACAGTGATAATGGAGCATTGTGATGATAAGGTTATGGAGCATTGGTCTGAAAAGTTTACGGATTATTGTGATGAGATTGGGCATGGAGCATTGTGATGACAAGGGCACGGAACACTGTGATACATGGGTCATGGAGGATTGTAATGACAAGGGCATGGAGCATTGTGATGAGATGGGCATCGTGCGTTGTGATGACAAGCGTCATGGAGCGTTGTGATGACAAGGGCATGGAACAATGGGATGAGAGTGTTCATGGAGCATTGTGATGACAATGGCATGGGGCATTGTGATACCAAGGGTCATGGAGCTTTGGAATGAACAATGTCATGGAGCATTTTGATGACAAGGTCGTGGTGCATTGTGATGAGAAGGGCATGGAGCATTGTGATGAGAAGGCCATGGAGCATACTGATGACATGCGTCATGGAGCTTTGTGATGATAACGTCATGGGGCCATTTGATTACAGGTGTCTTGGAGCATTGTGATGAAAAGGGCATGGATCATTGTGATGAAAAAGGCATGGAGCCTTGTGATGACAGGGTTCAAGGAGCATACTGACGAAAAGTGGCAGGGAGCATTGTGATGACAAGTTTATTGAGCTTTGTGATGACAAATGTCATGGAGCATTGTGATGAGAAGACCATGGATAATTGTAATGACGAGCGTCATGGGGCGATGCGATAACAAGTGTTATGGAACATTGTGATCACAAGGGTTTGGAGCATTGTGAAGACAGAGATCATGGAGCATTTTGATTTCATTGTGATGACAATAGCATGAAGCCTTATGATGATGGCCATGGTGCATTGTGATGACAGGGTTCATGGTGTTCTGAGATGAAAAGGGGCATGGAGCATTGGTCTGACAAGTTTCATGGATTATTGTGATGACAGTGGGCATGGCACATTGTGCTGACAAGGGCATGGGACATTGTGTTGACAAGGTCACGGAGTATTGTGAAGACAGGTGTCAGGGAGCATTGTGATGACATAGGTCATGGTCCATTGTGATGACAATGGCATGAAGCATTGTGATGCCATGTGTCATGGAGGATTGTGATGACAAAGGTAATGGAACATTGTGATGTCAAGGGCTTGGAGCATTGTGATGACAAGGGCCATTGAGAATTTTCATGACAAGGTCGTGAAGCATTGAGATTACAAGCACATGGAGCTTGCTATGACAGGGGTCATGGAGCATTGCGATGACAAGTGCGTGGAGAATTGTGATGTCAAGAGCATGAAGCATTGTGATGAGTAGTGTCATGGAACATTGTGATGAAAAGGACGTGGGGAATTTTGATGACAAAGGACATGTAGCATTGTGATGACCAGGGCATGGAGCATTGTGATGGCAAAATCGTGGAGCATTGTGATGAGAAGACCATGGAAAATTGTAATGATGAGCGTCATGGAGCACTGTAATGACAAGGGGCATGAAGCATTGTGATGATAGGTGTCATAGAGCATTGTGATGACAGGGGTCATGGAGCATTCTGATGACAAGGCTCATGGAGCATTCTGATGACAAGCTTGTGGAGTATTGTGATGACAATGGCATGGAGCATTGTGATGAAAAGGGCATGGAGCATTGTGATGAAAAAGGCATGGAGACTTTTCATGATAGGTTTCAAGGAGCATTTTGACGACAAGTGTCAGGGAGCATTGTGATGACATGTGTATTGAGCATTGTGATGACAAAGTTCATGGAGCATTGTGATGACAAGTGCATGGAGTATTGTGATGAAAGGAATCATGGAGCGTTTTGATGACAAGTGTTATGGAAAATTGTGATCACAAGGGTTTGGAGCATTGTGATGACAGAGGTCATGGATCATTTTGATTTCAAGGAGCATGGAGCATTGTGATGACAAGGGCATGAAGTAATGTGGTGCCAATGTTCACGGAGGATTGTGAATGACAATGGTAAAGAAGTATTGTGATGACAAGCGCATGGAGCATTGTGATGACAAGGGTCATGGTACACTGCGATGACAATTGTCAGAGAGCATTGTGATTAGAGGGGTTATGGAACATTGTGATGACAAATGTCATGGAGCATTGTGATGAGAAGACCATGGATAATTGTGATGATGAGCGTCATGGGGCGTTGTGATGACAAGTGATATGGAACATTTTGATCACAAGGGTTTGGAGCATTGTGATGACAGAGGTCATGGAGCATGTTGATTTCATTGTGATGACAATAGCATGAAGCATTATGATGATGGGCATGGTGCATTGTGATGACAGGGTTCATGGAGCATTGAGATGACAAGGGCATGGAGCATTGTGATGAGAAAGCCATGGAGCATTCTGATGACATGTGTCATGGAGCTTTGTGATGACAAGGGCATGGAGCATTGTGAATACAGGGGTCCTGGAGCACTGTGATGACAAGGGTCATGGGGAAGTGTTATGAGAAGGCCATGGAATATTGTGATGCCAGGGGTCCTGGAGCATTGTTATGACAGGGGTCATGGAGCATTGTGATGACAACGGCATTGAGCAATGTGATGAGAGGGTTCATGGAGCATTGTGATGACAATAGCATGGAGCATTGTGATGCCAAGGATCAAGGAGCTTTGTGATGACAAAGGTCATGGAGAATTTTGATGACAAGGGCGTGATGCATTGTGATGAGAAGGGCATAGAGCTTGCTATGACAGGGGTCATGGAGCATTGCGATGACAAGTGCATGGAGAATTGTGATGACAAGAGCATGTAACATTGTGATGAGAAATGTCATGTAGCATTGTTATGAGGAGGACGTGGAGAAATGTGATGACAAGGGACTTGGAGCATTGTGATGATCAGGGAATGGATCATTGTGATGGCAAGACCGTGGAGCATAGTGATGAGAAGTCCATGGATTATGTTGATGACGAGTGTCATGGAGCACTCTAATTACAAGAGCCATGGAGCATTGTGATAACAGGTGTCATGGAGCATTGTGATGACAGGGGTCATGGAGCATTGTGATGACAAGTGTCATGGAGCATTGTGATGACAAGCTTGTGGAGTATTGTGATGACATTTGGATGGAGCATTGTGATGAAAAAGGCATGGAGTCTTTTTATGAGAGTGTTCAAGGAGCATTCTGACGACAAATGTCAGGGAGCATTGTGATGACAAGTGTATTGAGCATTGTGATGACAATGGTCATGGCACATTGTGATGACAAGGGCATGGAGTATTGTGATGACAGGCATCATGGAGCGTTGTGATGACACGTGTTATGGAACATTGTGATCACAAGCATTTAGAGCATTGTGATGAAAGTGGTCATGGATCATTTTGATTTCAAGGAGCATGGAGCATTGTGATGCCAAGACCATGAAGCAATGTGATCCCAAGGTTCATGGAGGATTGTGATGACAAGCGCATGGAGGTTTGTGGTGACAAGGTCTTGTAGCATTTTGCTGAAAAAGGCATGGAGCATTGTGATTACAGGAGTCTTGGAGCATTGTGATGAAAAGGGCATGGACCATTGTGATGAAAAAGGCATGGAGCATTGTCATGACATGGTTCAAGTGCATACTGATGGCAAGTGCCAGGGAGCATTGTGATGACAAGTGTATTGTGCATTGTGATGACAAAGGTCATGGAGCATTGTGATGACAAGGGCATGGAGTATTGTGATGACAGGCATCATGGAGCATTGTGATGACAAGTGTTATGGAACATTGTGATCACAAGGGTTTGGATCATAGTGATGACAGAGTTCATGGATCATTTTGATTTCAAGGAGCATGGAGCATTTTGATGACAAGGGCATGAAGCAATGTGATCCCAAGGTTCATGGAGGATTGTGATGACAAGTGCATGGAACATTGTGATGACAAGGTCATGTAGAATTTTTCTGACAAAGGCATGGGACATTGTGATGACAAGGGTGATGGAGCACTGTGATGCCAAGCGTCACGGAGTATTGTGATTACAGGGGACATGGAACATTGGGATGACATGAGCATGGATCTTGTGATGACAAGTGTCATGGAGTATTTTGATGACAAGAGTCCAGGATCATTGTGTTGTCAGGGGTCATGGAGCATTGTGATTACTGTGGTCATGGAGCATTGTGATGACAGGGGTCATGGAGCATTGTGATGAGAAGGTCATGGAGCATTGAGCTGAAAATATCCATGGAGTATTGAGATGACAAGGGAATGGAGCATTTTGATGACAACGTCCTGGAGCATTGTGATGAGCGGACCATGGAGCCTTGTGATGACAATTATCATGGAGCATTCTCACTAAAAGAGGCATGGGGCATTGTGATTACAGGGGTCTTGGAGCATTGTGATGACAAGTGCTAATAGCATTGTGATGAGAAGGCCATGGAGCATTCTGATAACATGCATCATGGAGCTTTGTGATGACAAGTGCATGGGACATTGTGATTACAGGGGTCTTGGAGTATTGTGATGAAAAGGGCATGGATCATTGTGATGAAAAAGGCATGGAGCCTTGTCATGACAAGGTTCAAGGAGCATACTGACGACAAGTGTCAAGCAACATTGTGATGACAAGTGTATTGAGCATTGTGATGACAAAGTTTATGGAGCATTTTGATGAGAAGACCATTGATAATTGTGATGACGAGCGTCATTGGGCATTGTGATGACAAGTGTTATGGAACACTGTGATCACTAGGGTTTGGAGCATGGTAATGACAGAGGTCATGGAGCATTTTGATTTCATTGTGATGACAAGAGCATGAAGCATTATGATGATGGGCATGGTGCATTGTGATGACAGGGTTCATGGAGCATTGAGATGAAAAGCGGCAAGGAGCATTGTGATTATAGGGGTCTTGGAGCATTGTGATGAGAAGGCCATGGAGCATTATGATGAGAAGACCATGGAGCATACTGATGACATGCGTCATGGAGCTTTGTGATGACAAGGGCATGGAGCATTGTGATTACAGGGGTCTTGGAGCATTGTGATGACAAGGTTCATGGAGCCATGTGATGACAAGGCCGTGGAACACGGTGATGGCAGGGTTCATGGAACATTGTTATGACAGTGATAATGGAGCATTGTGATGATAAGGTTATGGAGCATTGGTCTGAAAAGTTTACGGATTATTGTGATGAGATTGGGCATGGAGCATTGTGATGACAAGGGCACGGAACACTGTGATACATGGGTCATGGAGGATTGTAATGACAAGGGCATGGAGCATTGTGATGAGATGGGCATCGTGCGTTGTGATGACAAGCGTCATGGAGCGTTGTGATGACAAGGGCATGGAACAATGGGATGAGAGTGTTCATGGAGCATTGTGATGACAATGGCATGGGGCATTGTGATACCAAGGGTCATGGAGCTTTGGAATGAACAATGTCATGGAGCATTTTGATGACAAGGTCGTGGTGCATTGTGATGAGAAGGGCATGGAGCATTGTGATGAGAAGGCCATGGAGCATACTGATGACATGCGTCATGGAGCTTTGTGATGATAACGTCATGGGGCCATTTGATTACAGGTGTCTTGGAGCATTGTGATGAAAAGGGCATGGATCATTGTGATGAAAAAGGCATGGAGCCTTGTGATGACAGGGTTCAAGGAGCATACTGACGAAAAGTGGCAGGGAGCATTGTGATGACAAGTTTATTGAGCTTTGTGATGACAAATGTCATGGAGCATTGTGATGAGAAGACCATGGATAATTGTAATGACGAGCGTCATGGGGCGATGCGATAACAAGTGTTATGGAACATTGTGATCACAAGGGTTTGGAGCATTGTGAAGACAGAGATCATGGAGCATTTTGATTTCATTGTGATGACAATAGCATGAAGCCTTATGATGATGGCCATGGTGCATTGTGATGACAGGGTTCATGGTGTTCTGAGATGAAAAGGGGCATGGAGCATTGGTCTGACAAGTTTCATGGATTATTGTGATGACAGTGGGCATGGCACATTGTGCTGACAAGGGCATGGGACATTGTGTTGACAAGGTCACGGAGTATTGTGAAGACAGGTGTCAGGGAGCATTGTGATGACATAGGTCATGGTCCATTGTGATGACAATGGCATGAAGCATTGTGATGCCATGTGTCATGGAGGATTGTGATGACAAAGGTAATGGAACATTGTGATGTCAAGGGCTTGGAGCATTGTGATGACAAGGGCCATTGAGAATTTTCATGACAAGGTCGTGAAGCATTGAGATTACAAGCACATGGAGCTTGCTATGACAGGGGTCATGGAGCATTGCGATGACAAGTGCGTGGAGAATTGTGATGTCAAGAGCATGAAGCATTGTGATGAGTAGTGTCATGGAACATTGTGATGAAAAGGACGTGGGGAATTTTGATGACAAAGGACATGTAGCATTGTGATGACCAGGGCATGGAGCATTGTGATGGCAAAATCGTGGAGCATTGTGATGAGAAGACCATGGAAAATTGTAATGATGAGCGTCATGGAGCACTGTAATGACAAGGGGCATGAAGCATTGTGATGATAGGTGTCATAGAGCATTGTGATGACAGGGGTCATGGAGCATTCTGATGACAAGGCTCATGGAGCATTCTGATGACAAGCTTGTGGAGTATTGTGATGACAATGGCATGGAGCATTGTGATGAAAAGGGCATGGAGCATTGTGATGAAAAAGGCATGGAGACTTTTCATGATAGGTTTCAAGGAGCATTTTGACGACAAGTGTCAGGGAGCATTGTGATGACATGTGTATTGAGCATTGTGATGACAAAGTTCATGGAGCATTGTGATGACAAGTGCATGGAGTATTGTGATGAAAGGAATCATGGAGCGTTTTGATGACAAGTGTTATGGAAAATTGTGATCACAAGGGTTTGGAGCATTGTGATGACAGAGGTCATGGATCATTTTGATTTCAAGGAGCATGGAGCATTGTGATGACAAGGGCATGAAGTAATGTGGTGCCAATGTTCACGGAGGATTGTGAATGACAATGGTAAAGAAGTATTGTGATGACAAGCGCATGGAGCATTGTGATGACAAGGGTCATGGTACACTGCGATGACAATTGTCAGAGAGCATTGTGATTAGAGGGGTTATGGAACATTGTGATGACAAATGTCATGGAGCATTGTGATGAGAAGACCATGGATAATTGTGATGATGAGCGTCATGGGGCGTTGTGATGACAAGTGATATGGAACATTTTGATCACAAGGGTTTGGAGCATTGTGATGACAGAGGTCATGGAGCATGTTGATTTCATTGTGATGACAATAGCATGAAGCATTATGATGATGGGCATGGTGCATTGTGATGACAGGGTTCATGGAGCATTGAGATGACAAGGGCATGGAGCATTGTGATGAGAAAGCCATGGAGCATTCTGATGACATGTGTCATGGAGCTTTGTGATGACAAGGGCATGGAGCATTGTGAATACAGGGGTCCTGGAGCACTGTGATGACAAGGGTCATGGGGAAGTGTTATGAGAAGGCCATGGAATATTGTGATGCCAGGGGTCCTGGAGCATTGTTATGACAGGGGTCATGGAGCATTGTGATGACAACGGCATTGAGCAATGTGATGAGAGGGTTCATGGAGCATTGTGATGACAATAGCATGGAGCATTGTGATGCCAAGGATCAAGGAGCTTTGTGATGACAAAGGTCATGGAGAATTTTGATGACAAGGGCGTGATGCATTGTGATGAGAAGGGCATAGAGCTTGCTATGACAGGGGTCATGGAGCATTGCGATGACAAGTGCATGGAGAATTGTGATGACAAGAGCATGTAACATTGTGATGAGAAATGTCATGTAGCATTGTTATGAGGAGGACGTGGAGAAATGTGATGACAAGGGACTTGGAGCATTGTGATGATCAGGGAATGGATCATTGTGATGGCAAGACCGTGGAGCATAGTGATGAGAAGTCCATGGATTATGTTGATGACGAGTGTCATGGAGCACTCTAATTACAAGAGCCATGGAGCATTGTGATAACAGGTGTCATGGAGCATTGTGATGACAGGGGTCATGGAGCATTGTGATGACAAGTGTCATGGAGCATTGTGATGACAAGCTTGTGGAGTATTGTGATGACATTTGGATGGAGCATTGTGATGAAAAAGGCATGGAGTCTTTTTATGAGAGTGTTCAAGGAGCATTCTGACGACAAATGTCAGGGAGCATTGTGATGACAAGTGTATTGAGCATTGTGATGACAATGGTCATGGCACATTGTGATGACAAGGGCATGGAGTATTGTGATGACAGGCATCATGGAGCGTTGTGATGACACGTGTTATGGAACATTGTGATCACAAGCATTTAGAGCATTGTGATGAAAGTGGTCATGGATCATTTTGATTTCAAGGAGCATGGAGCATTGTGATGCCAAGACCATGAAGCAATGTGATCCCAAGGTTCATGGAGGATTGTGATGACAAGCGCATGGAGGTTTGTGGTGACAAGGTCTTGTAGCATTTTGCTGAAAAAGGCATGGAGCATTGTGATTACAGGAGTCTTGGAGCATTGTGATGAAAAGGGCATGGACCATTGTGATGAAAAAGGCATGGAGCATTGTCATGACATGGTTCAAGTGCATACTGATGGCAAGTGCCAGGGAGCATTGTGATGACAAGTGTATTGTGCATTGTGATGACAAAGGTCATGGAGCATTGTGATGACAAGGGCATGGAGTATTGTGATGACAGGCATCATGGAGCATTGTGATGACAAGTGTTATGGAACATTGTGATCACAAGGGTTTGGATCATAGTGATGACAGAGTTCATGGATCATTTTGATTTCAAGGAGCATGGAGCATTTTGATGACAAGGGCATGAAGCAATGTGATCCCAAGGTTCATGGAGGATTGTGATGACAAGTGCATGGAACATTGTGATGACAAGGTCATGTAGAATTTTTCTGACAAAGGCATGGGACATTGTGATGACAAGGGTGATGGAGCACTGTGATGCCAAGCGTCACGGAGTATTGTGATTACAGGGGACATGGAACATTGGGATGACATGAGCATGGATCTTGTGATGACAAGTGTCATGGAGTATTTTGATGACAAGAGTCCAGGATCATTGTGTTGTCAGGGGTCATGGAGCATTGTGATTACTGTGGTCATGGAGCATTGTGATGACAGGGGTCATGGAGCATTGTGATGAGAAGGTCATGGAGCATTGAGCTGAAAATATCCATGGAGTATTGAGATGACAAGGGAATGGAGCATTTTGATGACAACGTCCTGGAGCATTGTGATGAGCGGACCATGGAGCCTTGTGATGACAATTATCATGGAGCATTCTCACTAAAAGAGGCATGGGGCATTGTGATTACAGGGGTCTTGGAGCATTGTGATGACAAGTGCTAATAGCATTGTGATGAGAAGGCCATGGAGCATTCTGATAACATGCATCATGGAGCTTTGTGATGACAAGTGCATGGGACATTGTGATTACAGGGGTCTTGGAGTATTGTGATGAAAAGGGCATGGATCATTGTGATGAAAAAGGCATGGAGCCTTGTCATGACAAGGTTCAAGGAGCATACTGACGACAAGTGTCAAGCAACATTGTGATGACAAGTGTATTGAGCATTGTGATGACAAAGTTTATGGAGCATTTTGATGAGAAGACCATTGATAATTGTGATGACGAGCGTCATTGGGCATTGTGATGACAAGTGTTATGGAACACTGTGATCACTAGGGTTTGGAGCATGGTAATGACAGAGGTCATGGAGCATTTTGGTTTCATTGTGATGACAAGAGCATGAAGCATTATGATGATGGGCATGGTGCATTGTGATGACAGGGTTCATGGAGCATTGAGATGAAAAGCGGCAAGGAGCATTGTGATTATAGGGGTCTTGGAGCATTGTGATGAGAAGGCCATGGAGCATTATGATGAGAAGACCATGGAGCATACTGATGACATGCGTCATGGAGCTTTGTGATGACAAGGGCATGGAGCATTGTGATTACAGGGGTCTTGGAGCATTGTGATGACAAGGTTCATGGAGCCATGTGATGACAAGGCCGTGGAACACGGTGATGGCAGGGTTCATGGAACATTGTTATGACAGTGATAATGGAGCATTGTGATGATAAGGTTATGGAGCATTGGTCTGAAAAGTTTACGGATTATTGTGATGAGATTGGGCATGGAGCATTGTGATGACAAGGGCACGGAACACTGTGATACATGGGTCATGGAGGATTGTAATGACAAGGGCATGGAGCATTGTGATGAGATGGGCATCGTGCGTTGTGATGACAAGCGTCATGGAGCGTTGTGATGACAAGGGCATGGAACAATGGGATGAGAGTGTTCATGGAGCATTGTGATGACAATGGCATGGGGCATTGTGATACCAAGGGTCATGGAGCTTTGGAATGAACAATGTCATGGAGCATTTTGATGACAAGGTCGTGGTGCATTGTGATGAGAAGGGCATGGAGCATTGTGATGAGAAGGCCATGGAGCATACTGATGACATGCGTCATGGAGCTTTGTGATGATAACGTCATGGGGCCATTTGATTACAGGTGTCTTGGAGCATTGTGATGAAAAGGGCATGGATCATTGTGATGAAAAAGGCATGGAGCCTTGTGATGACAGGGTTCAAGGAGCATACTGACGAAAAGTGGCAGGGAGCATTGTGATGACAAGTTTATTGAGCTTTGTGATGACAAATGTCATGGAGCATTGTGATGAGAAGACCATGGATAATTGTAATGACGAGCGTCATGGGGCGATGCGATAACAAGTGTTATGGAACATTGTGATCACAAGGGTTTGGAGCATTGTGAAGACAGAGATCATGGAGCATTTTGATTTCATTGTGATGACAATAGCATGAAGCCTTATGATGATGGCCATGGTGCATTGTGATGACAGGGTTCATGGTGTTCTGAGATGAAAAGGGGCATGGAGCATTGGTCTGACAAGTTTCATGGATTATTGTGATGACAGTGGGCATGGCACATTGTGCTGACAAGGGCATGGGACATTGTGTTGACAAGGTCATGGAGTATTGTGAAGACAGGTGTCAGGGAGCATTGTGATGACATAGGTCATGGTCCATTGTGATGACAATGGCATGAAGCATTGTGATGCCATGTGTCATGGAGGATTGTGATGACAAAGGTAATGGAACATTGTGATGTCAAGGGCTTGGAGCATTGTGATGACAAGGGCCATTGAGAATTTTCATGACAAGGTCGTGAAGCATTGAGATTACAAGCACATGGAGCTTGCTATGACAGGGGTCATGGAGCATTGCGATGACAAGTGCGTGGAGAATTGTGATGTCAAGAGCATGAAGCATTGTGATGAGTAGTGTCATGGAACATTGTGATGAAAAGGACGTGGGGAATTTTGATGACAAAGGACATGTAGCATTGTGATGACCAGGGCATGGAGCATTGTGATGGCAAAATCGTGGAGCATTGTGATGAGAAGACCATGGAAAATTGTAATGATGAGCGTCATGGAGCACTGTAATGACAAGGGGCATGAAGCATTGTGATGATAGGTGTCATAGAGCATTGTGATGACAGGGGTCATGGAGCATTCTGATGACAAGGCTCATGGAGCATTCTGATGACAAGCTTGTGGAGTATTGTGATGACAATGGCATGGAGCATTGTGATGAAAAGGGCATGGAGCATTGTGATGAAAAAGGCATGGAGACTTTTCATGATAGGTTTCAAGGAGCATTTTGACGACAAGTGTCAGGGAGCATTGTGATGACATGTGTATTGAGCATTGTGATGACAAAGTTCATGGAGCATTGTGATGACAAGTGCATGGAGTATTGTGATGAAAGGAATCATGGAGCGTTTTGATGACAAGTGTTATGGAAAATTGTGATCACAAGGGTTTGGAGCATTGTGATGACAGAGGTCATGGATCATTTTGATTTCAAGGAGCATGGAGCATTGTGATGACAAGGGCATGAAGTAATGTGGTGCCAATGTTCACGGAGGATTGTGAATGACAATGGTAAAGAAGTATTGTGATGACAAGCGCATGGAGCATTGTGATGACAAGGGTCATGGTACACTGCGATGACAATTGTCAGAGAGCATTGTGATTAGAGGGGTTATGGAACATTGTGATGACAAATGTCATGGAGCATTGTGATGAGAAGACCATGGATAATTGTGATGATGAGCGTCATGGGGCGTTGTGATGACAAGTGATATGGAACATTTTGATCACAAGGGTTTGGAGCATTGTGATGACAGAGGTCATGGAGCATGTTGATTTCATTGTGATGACAATAGCATGAAGCATTATGATGATGGGCATGGTGCATTGTGATGACAGGGTTCATGGAGCATTGAGATGACAAGGGCATGGAGCATTGTGATGAGAAAGCCATGGAGCATTCTGATGACATGTGTCATGGAGCTTTGTGATGACAAGGGCATGGAGCATTGTGAATACAGGGGTCCTGGAGCACTGTGATGACAAGGGTCATGGGGAAGTGTTATGAGAAGGCCATGGAATATTGTGATGCCAGGGGTCCTGGAGCATTGTTATGACAGGGGTCATGGAGCATTGTGATGACAACGGCATTGAGCAATGTGATGAGAGGGTTCATGGAGCATTGTGATGACAATAGCATGGAGCATTGTGATGCCAAGGATCAAGGAGCTTTGTGATGACAAAGGTCATGGAGAATTTTGATGACAAGGGCGTGATGCATTGTGATGAGAAGGGCATAGAGCTTGCTATGACAGGGGTCATGGAGCATTGCGATGACAAGTGCATGGAGAATTGTGATGACAAGAGCATGTAACATTGTGATGAGAAATGTCATGTAGCATTGTTATGAGGAGGACGTGGAGAAATGTGATGACAAGGGACTTGGAGCATTGTGATGATCAGGGAATGGATCATTGTGATGGCAAGACCGTGGAGCATAGTGATGAGAAGTCCATGGATTATGTTGATGACGAGTGTCATGGAGCACTCTAATTACAAGAGCCATGGAGCATTGTGATAACAGGTGTCATGGAGCATTGTGATGACAAGTGTCATGGAGCATTGTGATGACAAGCTTGTGGAGTATTGTGATGACATTTGGATGGAGCATTGTGATGAAAAAGGCATGGAGTCTTTTTATGAGAGTGTTCAAGGAGCATTCTGACGACAAATGTCAGGGAGCATTGTGATGACAAGTGTATTGAGCATTGTGATGACAATGGTCATGGCACATTGTGATGACAAGGGCATGGAGTATTGTGATGACAGGCATCATGGAGCGTTGTGATGACACGTGTTATGGAACATTGTGATCACAAGCATTTAGAGCATTGTGATGAAAGTGGTCATGGATCATTTTGATTTCAAGGAGCATGGAGCATTGTGATGCCAAGACCATGAAGCAATGTGATCCCAAGGTTCATGGAGGATTGTGATGACAAGCGCATGGAGGTTTGTGGTGACAAGGTCTTGTAGCATTTTGCTGAAAAAGGCATGGAGCATTGTGATTACAGGAGTCTTGGAGCATTGTGATGAAAAGGGCATGGACCATTGTGATGAAAAAGGCATGGAGCATTGTCATGACATGGTTCAAGTGCATACTGATGGCAAGTGCCAGGGAGCATTGTGATGACAAGTGTATTGTGCATTGTGATGACAAAGGTCATGGAGCATTGTGATGACAAGGGCATGGAGTATTGTGATGACAGGCATCATGGAGCATTGTGATGACAAGTGTTATGGAACATTGTGATCACAAGGGTTTGGATCATAGTGATGACAGAGTTCATGGATCATTTTGATTTCAAGGAGCATGGAGCATTTTGATGACAAGGGCATGAAGCAATGTGATCCCAAGGTTCATGGAGGATTGTGATGACAAGTGCATGGAACATTGTGATGACAAGGTCATGTAGAATTTTTCTGACAAAGGCATGGGACATTGTGATGACAAGGGTGATGGAGCACTGTGATGCCAAGCGTCACGGAGTATTGTGATTACAGGGGACATGGAACATTGGGATGACATGAGCATGGATCTTGTGATGACAAGTGTCATGGAGTATTTTGATGACAAGAGTCCAGGATCATTGTGTTGTCAGGGGTCATGGAGCATTGTGATTACTGTGGTCATGGAGCATTGTGATGACAGGGGTCATGGAGCATTGTGATGAGAAGGTCATGGAGCATTGAGCTGAAAATATCCATGGAGTATTGAGATGACAAGGGAATGGAGCATTTTGATGACAACGTCCTGGAGCATTGTGATGAGCGGACCATGGAGCCTTGTGATGACAATTATCATGGAGCATTCTCACTAAAAGAGGCATGGGGCATTGTGATTACAGGGGTCTTGGAGCATTGTGATGACAAGTGCTAATAGCATTGTGATGAGAAGGCCATGGAGCATTCTGATAACATGCATCATGGAGCTTTGTGATGACAAGTGCATGGGACATTGTGATTACAGGGGTCTTGGAGTATTGTGATGAAAAGGGCATGGATCATTGTGATGAAAAAGGCATGGAGCCTTGTCATGACAAGGTTCAAGGAGCATACTGACGACAAGTGTCAAGCAACATTGTGATGACAAGTGTATTGAGCATTGTGATGACAAAGTTTATGGAGCATTTTGATGAGAAGACCATTGATAATTGTGATGACGAGCGTCATTGGGCATTGTGATGACAAGTGTTATGGAACACTGTGATCACTAGGGTTTGGAGCATGGTAATGACAGAGGTCATGGAGCATTTTGATTTCATTGTGATGACAAGAGCATGAAGCATTATGATGATGGGCATGGTGCATTGTGATGACAGGGTTCATGGAGCATTGAGATGAAAAGCGGCAAGGAGCATTGTGATTATAGGGGTCTTGGAGCATTGTGATGAGAAGGCCATGGAGCATTATGATGAGAAGACCATGGAGCATACTGATGACATGCGTCATGGAGCTTTGTGATGACAAGGGCATGGAGCATTGTGATTACAGGGGTCTTGGAGCATTGTGATGACAAGGTTCATGGAGCCATGTGATGACAAGGCCGTGGAACACGGTGATGGCAGGGTTCATGGAACATTGTTATGACAGTGATAATGGAGCATTGTGATGATAAGGTTATGGAGCATTGGTCTGAAAAGTTTACGGATTATTGTGATGAGATTGGGCATGGAGCATTGTGATGACAAGGGCACGGAACACTGTGATACATGGGTCATGGAGGATTGTAATGACAAGGGCATGGAGCATTGTGATGAGATGGGCATCGTGCGTTGTGATGACAAGCGTCATGGAGCGTTGTGATGACAAGGGCATGGAACAATGGGATGAGAGTGTTCATGGAGCATTGTGATGACAATGGCATGGGGCATTGTGATACCAAGGGTCATGGAGCTTTGGAATGAACAATGTCATGGAGCATTTTGATGACAAGGTCGTGGTGCATTGTGATGAGAAGGGCATGGAGCATTGTGATGAGAAGGCCATGGAGCATACTGATGACATGCGTCATGGAGCTTTGTGATGATAACGTCATGGGGCCATTTGATTACAGGTGTCTTGGAGCATTGTGATGAAAAGGGCATGGATCATTGTGATGAAAAAGGCATGGAGCCTTGTGATGACAGGGTTCAAGGAGCATACTGACGAAAAGTGGCAGGGAGCATTGTGATGACAAGTTTATTGAGCTTTGTGATGACAAATGTCATGGAGCATTGTGATGAGAAGACCATGGATAATTGTAATGACGAGCGTCATGGGGCGATGCGATAACAAGTGTTATGGAACATTGTGATCACAAGGGTTTGGAGCATTGTGAAGACAGAGATCATGGAGCATTTTGATTTCATTGTGATGACAATAGCATGAAGCCTTATGATGATGGCCATGGTGCATTGTGATGACAGGGTTCATGGTGTTCTGAGATGAAAAGGGGCATGGAGCATTGGTCTGACAAGTTTCATGGATTATTGTGATGACAGTGGGCATGGCACATTGTGCTGACAAGGGCATGGGACATTGTGTTGACAAGGTCACGGAGTATTGTGAAGACAGGTGTCAGGGAGCATTGTGATGACATAGGTCATGGTCCATTGTGATGACAATGGCATGAAGCATTGTGATGCCATGTGTCATGGAGGATTGTGATGACAAAGGTAATGGAACATTGTGATGTCAAGGGCTTGGAGCATTGTGATGACAAGGGCCATTGAGAATTTTCATGACAAGGTCGTGAAGCATTGAGATTACAAGCACATGGAGCTTGCTATGACAGGGGTCATGGAGCATTGCGATGACAAGTGCGTGGAGAATTGTGATGTCAAGAGCATGAAGCATTGTGATGAGTAGTGTCATGGAACATTGTGATGAAAAGGACGTGGGGAATTTTGATGACAAAGGACATGTAGCATTGTGATGACCAGGGCATGGAGCATTGTGATGGCAAAATCGTGGAGCATTGTGATGAGAAGACCATGGAAAATTGTAATGATGAGCGTCATGGAGCACTGTAATGACAAGGGGCATGAAGCATTGTGATGATAGGTGTCATAGAGCATTGTGATGACAGGGGTCATGGAGCATTCTGATGACAAGGCTCATGGAGCATTCTGATGACAAGCTTGTGGAGTATTGTGATGACAATGGCATGGAGCATTGTGATGAAAAGGGCATGGAGCATTGTGATGAAAAAGGCATGGAGACTTTTCATGATAGGTTTCAAGGAGCATTTTGACGACAAGTGTCAGGGAGCATTGTGATGACATGTGTATTGAGCATTGTGATGACAAAGTTCATGGAGCATTGTGATGACAAGTGCATGGAGTATTGTGATGAAAGGAATCATGGAGCGTTTTGATGACAAGTGTTATGGAAAATTGTGATCACAAGGGTTTGGAGCATTGTGATGACAGAGGTCATGGATCATTTTGATTTCAAGGAGCATGGAGCATTGTGATGACAAGGGCATGAAGTAATGTGGTGCCAATGTTCACGGAGGATTGTGAATGACAATGGTAAAGAAGTATTGTGATGACAAGCGCATGGAGCATTGTGATGACAAGGGTCATGGTACACTGCGATGACAATTGTCAGAGAGCATTGTGATTAGAGGGGTTATGGAACATTGTGATGACAAATGTCATGGAGCATTGTGATGAGAAGACCATGGATAATTGTGATGATGAGCGTCATGGGGCGTTGTGATGACAAGTGATATGGAACATTTTGATCACAAGGGTTTGGAGCATTGTGATGACAGAGGTCATGGAGCATGTTGATTTCATTGTGATGACAATAGCATGAAGCATTATGATGATGGGCATGGTGCATTGTGATGACAGGGTTCATGGAGCATTGAGATGACAAGGGCATGGAGCATTGTGATGAGAAAGCCATGGAGCATTCTGATGACATGTGTCATGGAGCTTTGTGATGACAAGGGCATGGAGCATTGTGAATACAGGGGTCCTGGAGCACTGTGATGACAAGGGTCATGGGGAAGTGTTATGAGAAGGCCATGGAATATTGTGATGCCAGGGGTCCTGGAGCATTGTTATGACAGGGGTCATGGAGCATTGTGATGACAACGGCATTGAGCAATGTGATGAGAGGGTTCATGGAGCATTGTGATGACAATAGCATGGAGCATTGTGATGCCAAGGATCAAGGAGCTTTGTGATGACAAAGGTCATGGAGAATTTTGATGACAAGGGCGTGATGCATTGTGATGAGAAGGGCATAGAGCTTGCTATGACAGGGGTCATGGAGCATTGCGATGACAAGTGCATGGAGAATTGTGATGACAAGAGCATGTAACATTGTGATGAGAAATGTCATGTAGCATTGTTATGAGGAGGACGTGGAGAAATGTGATGACAAGGGACTTGGAGCATTGTGATGATCAGGGAATGGATCATTGTGATGGCAAGACCGTGGAGCATAGTGATGAGAAGTCCATGGATTATGTTGATGACGAGTGTCATGGAGCACTCTAATTACAAGAGCCATGGAGCATTGTGATAACAGGTGTCATGGAGCATTGTGATGACAGGGGTCATGGAGCATTGTGATGACAAGTGTCATGGAGCATTGTGATGACAAGCTTGTGGAGTATTGTGATGACATTTGGATGGAGCATTGTGATGAAAAAGGCATGGAGTCTTTTTATGAGAGTGTTCAAGGAGCATTCTGACGACAAATGTCAGGGAGCATTGTGATGACAAGTGTATTGAGCATTGTGATGACAATGGTCATGGCACATTGTGATGACAAGGGCATGGAGTATTGTGATGACAGGCATCATGGAGCGTTGTGATGACACGTGTTATGGAACATTGTGATCACAAGCATTTAGAGCATTGTGATGAAAGTGGTCATGGATCATTTTGATTTCAAGGAGCATGGAGCATTGTGATGCCAAGACCATGAAGCAATGTGATCCCAAGGTTCATGGAGGATTGTGATGACAAGCGCATGGAGGTTTGTGGTGACAAGGTCTTGTAGCATTTTGCTGAAAAAGGCATGGAGCATTGTGATTACAGGAGTCTTGGAGCATTGTGATGAAAAGGGCATGGACCATTGTGATGAAAAAGGCATGGAGCATTGTCATGACATGGTTCAAGTGCATACTGATGGCAAGTGCCAGGGAGCATTGTGATGACAAGTGTATTGTGCATTGTGATGACAAAGGTCATGGAGCATTGTGATGACAAGGGCATGGAGTATTGTGATGACAGGCATCATGGAGCATTGTGATGACAAGTGTTATGGAACATTGTGATCACAAGGGTTTGGATCATAGTGATGACAGAGTTCATGGATCATTTTGATTTCAAGGAGCATGGAGCATTTTGATGACAAGGGCATGAAGCAATGTGATCCCAAGGTTCATGGAGGATTGTGATGACAAGTGCATGGAACATTGTGATGACAAGGTCATGTAGAATTTTTCTGACAAAGGCATGGGACATTGTGATGACAAGGGTGATGGAGCACTGTGATGCCAAGCGTCACGGAGTATTGTGATTACAGGGGACATGGAACATTGGGATGACATGAGCATGGATCTTGTGATGACAAGTGTCATGGAGTATTTTGATGACAAGAGTCCAGGATCATTGTGTTGTCAGGGGTCATGGAGCATTGTGATTACTGTGGTCATGGAGCATTGTGATGACAGGGGTCATGGAGCATTGTGATGAGAAGGTCATGGAGCATTGAGCTGAAAATATCCATGGAGTATTGAGATGACAAGGGAATGGAGCATTTTGATGACAACGTCCTGGAGCATTGTGATGAGCGGACCATGGAGCCTTGTGATGACAATTATCATGGAGCATTCTCACTAAAAGAGGCATGGGGCATTGTGATTACAGGGGTCTTGGAGCATTGTGATGACAAGTGCTAATAGCATTGTGATGAGAAGGCCATGGAGCATTCTGATAACATGCATCATGGAGCTTTGTGATGACAAGTGCATGGGACATTGTGATTACAGGGGTCTTGGAGTATTGTGATGAAAAGGGCATGGATCATTGTGATGAAAAAGGCATGGAGCCTTGTCATGACAGGGTTCAAGGAGCATACTGACGACAAATGTCAGGCAACGTTGTGATGACAAGTGTATTGAGCATTGTGATGACAAAGTTTATGGAGCATTGTGATGAGAAGACCATTGATAATTGTGATGACGAGCGTCATTGGGCATTGTGATGACAAGTGTTATGGAACACTGTGATCACTAGGGTTTGGAGCATGGTAATGACAGAGGTCATGGAGCATTTTGATTTCATTGTGATGACAAGAGCATGAAGCATTATGATGATGGGCATGGTGCATTGTGATGACAGGGTTCATGGAGCATTGAGATGAAAAGCGGCAAGGAGCATTGTGATTATAGGGGTCTTGGAGCATTGTGATGAGAAGGCCATGGAGCATTATGATGAGAAGACCATGGAGCATACTGATGACATGCGTCATGGAGCTTTGTGATGACAAGGGCATGGAGCATTGTGATTACAGGGGTCTTGGAGCATTGTGATGACAAGGTTCATGGAGCCATGTGATGACAAGGCCGTGGAACACGGTGATGGCAGGGTTCATGGAACATTGTTATGACAGTGATAATGGAGCATTGTGATGATAAGGTTATGGAGCATTGGTCTGAAAAGTTTACGGATTATTGTGATGAGATTGGGCATGGAGCATTGTGATGACAAGGGCACGGAACACTGTGATACATGGGTCATGGAGGATTGTAATGACAAGGGCATGGAGCATTGTGATGAGATGGGCATCGTGCGTTGTGATGACAAGCGTCATGGAGCGTTGTGATGACAAGGGCATGGAACAATGGGATGAGAGTGTTCATGGAGCATTGTGATGACAATGGCATGGGGCATTGTGATACCAAGGGTCATGGAGCTTTGGAATGAACAATGTCATGGAGCATTTTGATGACAAGGTCGTGGTGCATTGTGATGAGAAGGGCATGGAGCATTGTGATGAGAAGGCCATGGAGCATACTGATGACATGCGTCATGGAGCTTTGTGATGATAACGTCATGGGGCCATTTGATTACAGGTGTCTTGGAGCATTGTGATGAAAAGGGCATGGATCATTGTGATGAAAAAGGCATGGAGCCTTGTGATGACAGGGTTCAAGGAGCATACTGACGAAAAGTGGCAGGGAGCATTGTGATGACAAGTTTATTGAGCTTTGTGATGACAAATGTCATGGAGCATTGTGATGAGAAGACCATGGATAATTGTAATGACGAGCGTCATGGGGCGATGCGATAACAAGTGTTATGGAACATTGTGATCACACGGGTTTGGAGCATTGTGAAGACAGAGATCATGGAGCATTTTGATTTCATTGTGATGACAATAGCATGAAGCCTTATGATGATGGCCATGGTGCATTGTGATGACAGGGTTCATGGTGTTTTGAGATGAAAAGGGGCATGGAGCATTGGTCTGACAAGTTTCATGGATTATTGTGATGACAGTGGGCATGGCACATTGTGATGACAAGGGCATGGAACATTGTGTTGACAAGGTCATGGAGTATTGTGAAGACAGGTGTCAGGGAGCATTGTGATGACATAGGTCATGGTCCATTGTGATGACAATGGCATGAAGCATTGTGATGCCATGTGTCATGGAGGATTGTGATGACATAGGTAATGGAACATTGTGATGTCAAGGGCTTGGAGCATTGTGATGACAAGGGCCATTGAGAATTTTCATGACAAGGTCGTGAAGCATTGAGATTACAAGCACATGGAGCTTGCTATGACAGGGGTCATGGAGCATTGCGATGACAAGTGCGTGGAGAATTGTGATGTCAAGAGCATGAAGCATTGTGATGAGTAGTGTCATGGAACATTGTGATGAAAAGGACGTGGGGAATTTTGATGACAAAGGACATGTAGCATTGTGATGACCAGGGCATGGAGCATTGTGATGGCAAAATCGTGGAGCATTGTGATGAGAAGACCATGGAAAATTGTAATGATGAGCGTCATGGAGCACTGTAATGACAAGGGGCATGAAGCATTGTGATGATAGGTGTCATAGAGCATTGTGATGACAGGGGTCATGGAGCATTCTGATGACAAGGCTCATGGAGCATTCTGATGACAAGCTTGTGGAGTATTGTGATGACAATGGCATGGAGCATTGTGATGAAAAGGGCATGGAGCATTGTGATGAAAAAGGCATGGAGACTTTTCATGATAGGTTTCAAGGAGCATTTTGACGACAAGTGTCAGGGAGCATTGTGATGACATGTGTATTGAGCATTGTGATGACAAAGTTCATGGAGCATTGTGATGACAAGTGCATGGAGTATTGTGATGAAAGGAATCATGGAGCGTTTTGATGACAAGTGTTATGGAAAATTGTGATCACAAGGGTTTGGAGCATTGTGATGACAGAGGTCATGGATCATTTTGATTTCAAGGAGCATGGAGCATTGTGATGACAAGGGCATGAAGTAATGTGGTGCCAATGTTCACGGAGGATTGTGAATGACAATGGTAAAGAAGTATTGTGATGACAAGCGCATGGAGCATTGTGATGACAAGGGTCATGGTACACTGCGATGACAATTGTCAGAGAGCATTGTGATTAGAGGGGTTATGGAACATTGTGATGACAAATGTCATGGAGCATTGTGATGAGAAGACCATGGATAATTGTGATGATGAGCGTCATGGGGCGTTGTGATGACAAGTGATATGGAACATTTTGATCACAAGGGTTTGGAGCATTGTGATGACAGAGGTCATGGAGCATGTTGATTTCATTGTGATGACAATAGCATGAAGCATTATGATGATGGGCATGGTGCATTGTGATGACAGGGTTCATGGAGCATTGAGATGACAAGGGCATGGAGCATTGTGATGAGAAAGCCATGGAGCATTCTGATGACATGTGTCATGGAGCTTTGTGATGACAAGGGCATGGAGCATTGTGAATACAGGGGTCCTGGAGCACTGTGATGACAAGGGTCATGGGGAAGTGTTATGAGAAGGCCATGGAATATTGTGATGCCAGGGGTCCTGGAGCATTGTTATGACAGGGGCAATGGAGCATTGTGATGACAAGGGCATGGGACATTGGTCTGAAAAGTTTCATGGATTATTGTGATGAGAGTGGGCATGGAGCACTGTGATGACAAGGGCACGGAACACAGTGATACATGGGTCATGGAGCATTGTAATGAGAAGGGCATGAAGCATTGTGATGAGAAGTGCATCAAGCATTGTGATGACAGGCGTCATGGAGCTTTGTGATGAAAAGGGCATGGAGCAATGTGAAAAGAGGGTTCCTGGAGCATTGTGATGACAATGGCATGGAGCATTGTCATGCCAAGGGTCATGGAGGTTTGTGATGATAAAGGTCATGCAGCATTTGGATGACAAGTGTGTGGTGCACTGTGATGAGAAGGGCAGGGAGCATTGTGATGACAGTGTCATGGAGCAATTTGATGAAAAGGGTCATGGAATATTTTGATGACAAGTGTCATGGAACATTGTGATGTCAGGAGTGATGGAGCATTGTGATGATAAGTGCATGTAGCATTGTAATGACAGGGGTCATGGAGCTTTGTGATCACAAGGGCATGGAGCACTGTCATTACAGTGGTCTTGGGGCATTGTGATGAAAAGGGCATGGATCATTGTGATGAAATAACACGGAGCCTTTTCATGACAGGGTTCAAGGAGCATACTGACGACAAGTGTCAGGGAGCATTGTGATGACAAGTGTATTGAGCATTGTGATGACAAAGGCATGGAGCATTGTGATGAGAAGACCATGGATAATTGTGATGAGGAGCATCATGGGGCGTTGTGATGACAAGTGTTATGGAACACTGTGATCACAAGGGTTTGGAGCATTATGATGACAGAGGTCTTGGTGCATTTTGATTTCATTGTGATGGCAATAGCATGAAGCATTATGATGAAGGGCATGGTGCATTGTGATTACAGGGTTCATGGAGCATTGAGATGAAAAGCGGCATGGAGCTTTGTGATTACAGGGGTCTTGAAGCATTGTGATGACAAGGGCATGGAGCATTGTGATGAGAAAGCCATGGAGCATACTGATGGCATGCGTCATGGAGCTTTGTGATGATAAGGGCATGGAGCATTGTGATAACAGGGGTCTTGGAGCATTGTGATGACAAGGGTCATGGAGCCTTGTGATGACAAGGCCGTGGAACATTGTGATGTCAGTGGTCATGGAGCATAAGTCTGAAGTGTTTCATGGATTATTATGATGAGCGTGGACATGGAGCATTGTGATGAAAAGGCCACGGAACACTGTGATACATGGGTCATGGAGGATTGTAATTGAAAAGCCATGGAGTATTTTGATGAGAAGTGCATCGAGCATTGTGATGACAAGCGTCATGGGGCATTGTGATGCCAAGGGTCATGGAGCTTTGTGATGACAAAGGTTATGGAGCATTTTGATGACAAGGGCGTTGTGCATTGTGATGAGAAGGGCAGGAAGCATTGTGATGACAGGATCAAGGAGCAATTTGATGAAAAGTGTCAAGGAATATTTTGATGACAGAGGTTATGGAACATTGTGATGTCAAGGGTCATGGAGCATTGTGAGGACAAGGGCATGTAGCATTGTGATGACAGTGGTCATGGAACATTGTGATGACGGGTGAGGGATTATTGTGATGACTAGTGATGGAACCTTGTGATATCAGTTGTCAGAGAGCATTTTGATGAGAAGTGAATGGAGCATTGTGATGACAAGTTTTATGGAGCATTGTGATGACAATGTTGTAGAGCATTGTGTTGACAAGCGCAGGGCTTATTGTGATGACATGAGTACTGGAGCATTTTGCTGACATGGGCATGGAGCATTGTGATGACAAGGGTCATGGAGCATTGTGCTGACAAAGGAATGGGGCATTGTGATGACATGGGTCAAGGAGCTTTGTGATGAAAAGTTCATGGAGCATTGTGTTGACAGATGTCACAGAGCCTTGTGATGACGAGGGCATGGACCATTGTGATGACAAAAGCCATGAAGCACTGTGACGACTGGAGTCACGGAAGATTGTGATGACAGCGGTCATGGAGCATTGTGATGACAAGGGCATGGAGTATTGTGATGACAGTTGTCAGGGAGCATTGTGATGACATATGTCATGCTCCATTGTGATGACAATGGAATGGAGCATTGTGATGCCAAGTGTCATGGAGGATTGTGATGACAAATGTTATGGAGCATTGTGATGACAAGGGCTTCGAGCAATGTGATGAGAAGGCCATGGAGCCTTCTGATGACATGCGTCATGGAGCTTTGTGATGAAAAGGGCATGGAGCATTGTGATTACAGGGGTCTTGGAGCCTTGTGATGACAAGACCATGGAACATTGTGATGGCAGGGATCATGGAGCATTGTTATGACAGGGGTAATGGAGCATTGTGATGACAAGGACATGGATCATTGGTCTGAAATGTTTCATGGATTATTTTGATGAGAGTGGGCATGGAGCATTGTGATGACAAGGGCACGGATCACTGTGATACATGAGTCAGGGAGGATTGTAATGACAAGGGCGTGGAGAATTGTGATGAGAAGTGAATCGAGCATTTTGATGACAAGAGTCATGGAGCATTGTGATGACAACGGCATTGAGCAATGTGATGAGAGGGTTCATGGAGCATTGTGATGACAATAGCATGGAGCATTGTGATGCCAAGGATCAAGGAGCTTTGTGATGACAAAGGTCATGGAGAATTTTGATGACAAGGGCGTGATGCATTGTGATGAGAAGGGCATAGAGCTTGCTATGACAGGGGTCATGGAGCATTGCGATGACAAGTGCATGGAGAATTGTGATGACAAGAGCATGTAACATTGTGATGAGAAATGTCATGTAGCGTTGTTATGAGGAGGACGTGGAGAAATGTGATGACAAGGGACTTGGAGCATTGTGATGATCAGGGAATGGATCATTGTGATGGCAAGACCGTGGAGCATAGTGATGAGAAGTCCATGGATTATGTTGATGACGAGTGTCATGGAGCACTCTAATTACAAGAGCCATGGAGCATTGTGATTACAGGTGTCATGGAGCATTGTGATGACAGGGGTCATGGAGCATTGTGATGACAAGTGTCATGGAGCATTGTGATGACAAGCTTGTGGAGTATTGTGATGACATTTGGATGGAGCATTGTGATGAAAAAGGCATGGAGTCTTTTTATGAGAGTGTTCAAGGAGCATTCTGACGACAAATGTCAGGGAGCATTGTGATGACAAGTGTATTGAGCATTGTGATGACAATGGTCATGGCACATTGTGATGACAAGGGCATGGAGTATTGTGATGACAGGCATCATGGAGCGTTGTGATGACACGTGTTATGGAACATTGTGATCACAAGCATTTAGAGCGTTGTGATGAAAGTGGTCATGGATCATTTTGATTTCAAGGAGCATGGAGCATTGTGATGCCAAGACCATGAAGCAATGTGATCCCAAGGTTCATGGAGGATTGTGATGACAAGCGCATGGAGGTTTGTGGTGACAAGGTCTTGTAGC
This sequence comes from Mesoplodon mirus, assembly GCF_964341445.2. NCBI lineage: Eukaryota > Metazoa > Chordata > Mammalia > Artiodactyla > Ziphiidae > Mesoplodon > Mesoplodon mirus. The sequence continues at coordinate 28,512 of NW_028294454.1, read as the reverse complement.
ATTTTGCTGAAAAAGGCATGGAGCATTGTGATTACAGGAGTCTTGGAGCATTGTGATGAAAAGGGCATGGACCATTGTGATGAAAAAGGCATGGAGCATTGTCATGACATGGTTCAAGTGCATACTGATGGCAAGTGCCAGGGAGCATTGTGATGACAAGTGTATTGTGCATTGTGATGACAAAGGTCATGGAGCATTGTGATGACAAGGGCATGGAGTATTGTGATGACAGGCATCATGGAGCATTGTGATGACAAGTGTTATGGAACATTGTGATTCCAAGGGTTTGGATCATAGTGATGACAGAGTTCATGGATCATTTTGATTTCAAGGAGCATGGAGCATTGTGATGACAAGGGCATGAAGCAATGTGATCCCAAGGTTCATGGAGGATTGTGATGACAAGAGCATGGAGCATTGTGAAGACAAGCTCATGTAGCATTTTTCTGACAAAGGCATGGAGCATAGTGATGACAAGGTTGATGGAGCAGTGTGATGACAAGCGTCACGGAGCATTGTGATTACAGGGGACATGGAACATTGGGATGACATGAGCATGGATCTTGTGATGACAAGTGTCATGGAGTATTTTGATGACAAGAGTCCAGGATCATTGTGTTGTCAGGGGTCATGGAGCATTGTGATTACTGTGGTCATGGAGCATTGTGATGACAGGGGTCATGGAGCATTGTGATGAGAAGGTCATGGAGCATTGAGCTGAAAATATCCATGGAGTATTGAGATGACAAGGGAATGGAGCATTTTGATGACAACGTCCTGGAGCATTGTGATGAGCGGACCATGGAGCCTTGTGATGACAATTATCATGGAGCATTCTCACTAAAAGAGGCATGGGGCATTGTGATTACAGGGGTCTTGGAGCATTGTGATGACAAGTGCTAATAGCATTGTGATGAGAAGGCCATGGAGCATTCTGATAACATGCATCATGGAGCTTCGTGATGACAAGGGCATGGGACATTGTGATTACAGGGGTCTTGGAGTATTGTGATGAAAAGGGCATGGATCATTGTGATGAAAAAGGCATGGAGCCTTGTCATGACAGGGTTCAAGGAGCATACTGACGACAAATGTCAGGCAACGTTGTGATGACAAGTGTATTGAGCATTGTGATGACAAAGTTTATGGAGCATTGTGATGAGAAGACCATTGATAATTGTGATGACGAGCGTCATTGGGCATTGTGATGACAAGTGTTATGGAACACTGTGATCACTAGGGTTTGGAGCATGGTAATGACAGAGGTCATGGAGCATTTTGATTTCATTGTGATGACAAGAGCATGAAGCATTATGATGATGGGCATGGTGCATTGTGATGACAGGGTTCATGGAGCATTGATATGAAAAGCGGCAAGGAGCATTGTGATTATAGGGGTCTTGGAGCATTGTGATGAGAAGGCCATGGAGCATTGTGATGAGAAGACCATGGAGCATACTGATGACATGCGTCATGGAGCTTTGTGATGACAAGGGCATGGAGCATTGTGATTACAGGGGTCTTGGAGCATTGTGATGACAAGGGTCATGGAGCCATGTGATGACAAGGCCGTGGAACACGGTGATGGCAGGTTTCATGGAGCATTGTTATGACAGTGATAATGGAGCATTGTGATGATAAGGTTATGGAGCATTGGTCTGAAAAGTTTCACGGATTATTGTGATGAGATTGGGCATGGAGCATTGTGATGACAAGGGCACGGAACATTGTGATACATTGGTCATGGAGGATTGTAATGACAAGGGCATGGAGCATTGTGATGAGAAGGGCATCGTGCGTTGTGATGACAAGCGTCATGGAGCGTTGTGATGACAAGGGCCTGGAACAATGTGATGAGAGTGTTCATGGAGCATTGTGATGACAATGGCATGGGGCATTGTGATACCAAGGGTCATGGAGCTTTGGAATGAACAATGTCATGGAGCATTTTGATGACAAGGTCGTGGTGCATTGTGATGAGAAGGGCATGGAACATTGTGATGAGAAGGCCATGGAGCATACTGATGATATGCGTCATGGAGCTTTTGATGACAACGTCATGGGGCCTTTTGATTACAGGTGTCTTGGAGCATTGTGATGAAAAGGGCATGGATCATTGTGATGAAAAAGGCATGGAGCCTTGTCATGACAGGGTTCAAGGAGCATACTGACGAAAAGTGGCAGGGAGCATTGTGATGACAAGTGTATTGAGCATTGTGATGACAAAGGTCATGGAGCATTGTGATGAGAAGACCATGGATAATTGTAATGACGAGCGTCATGGGGCGATGTGATAACAAGTGTTATGGAACATTGTGATTACAAGGGTTTGGAGCATTGTGAAGACAGAGGTCATGGAGCATTTTGATTTCATTGTGATGGCAATAGCATGAAGCATTATGATGATGGGCATGGTGCATTGTGATGACAGGGTTCATGTAGTTTTGAGATGAAAAGGGGCATGGAGCATTGGTCTGACAAGTTTCATGGATTATTGTGATGACAGTGAGCATGGCACATTGTGATGACAAGGGCATGGAATATTGTGATGACAAGGTCACGGAGTATTGTGAAGACAAGTGTCAGGGAGCATTGTGATGACATAGGTCATGGTCCATTGTGATGACAATGGCATGAAGCATTGTGATGCCATGTGTAATGGAGGATTGAGATGACAAAGGTATTGGAGCATTGTGATGACAAGGGCTTGGAGCATTGTGATGACAAGGGCATGGAACATTGTGTTGACAAGGTCACGGAGTATTGTGAAGACAGGTGTCAGGGAGCATTGTGATGACATAGGTCATGGTCCATTGTGATGACAATGGCATGAAGCATTGTGATGCCATGTGTCATGGAGGATTGTGATGACAAAGGTAATGGAACATTGTGATGACAAGGGCTTGGAGCATTGTGATGACAAGGGCCATTGAGAATTTTCATGACAAGGTCGTGAAGCATTGAGATTACAAGCACATGGAGCTTGCTATGACAGGGGTCATGGAGCATTGCGATGACAAGTGCGTGGAGAATTGTGATGTCAAGAGCATGAAGCATTGTGATGAGTAGTGTCATGGAACATTGTGATGAAAAGGACGTGGGGAATTTTGATGACAAAGGACATGTAGCATTGTGATGACCAGGGCATGGAGCATTGTGATGGCAAAATCGTGGAGCATTGTGATGAGAAGACCATGGAAAATTGTAATGATGAGCGTCATGGAGCACTGTAATGACAAGGGGCATGAAGCATTGTGATGATAGGTGTCATAGAGCATTGTGATGACAGGGGTCATGGAGCATTCTGATGACAAGGCTCATGGAGCATTCTGATGACAAGCTTGTGGAGTATTGTGATGACAATGGCATGGAGCATTGTGATGAAAAGGGCATGGAGCATTGTGATGAAAAAGGCATGGAGACTTTTCATGATAGGTTTCAAGGAGCATTTTGACGACAAGTGTCAGGGAGCATTGTGATGACATGTGTATTGAGCATTGTGATGACAAAGTTCATGGAGCATTGTGATGACAAGTGCATGGAGTATTGTGATGAAAGGAATCATGGAGCGTTTTGATGACAAGTGTTATGGAAAATTGTGATCACAAGGGTTTGGAGCATTGTGATGACAGAGGTCATGGATCATTTTGATTTCAAGGAGCATGGAGCATTGTGATGACAAGGGCATGAAGTAATGTGGTGCCAATGTTCACGGAGGATTGTGAATGACAATGGTAAAGAAGTATTGTGATGACAAGCGCATGGAGCATTGTGATGACAAGGGTCATGGTACACTGCGATGACAATTGTCAGAGAGCATTGTGATTAGAGGGGTTATGGAACATTGTGATGACAAATGTCATGGAGCATTGTGATGAGAAGACCATGGATAATTGTGATGATGAGCGTCATGGGGCGTTGTGATGACAAGTGATATGGAACATTTTGATCACAAGGGTTTGGAGCATTGTGATGACAGAGGTCATGGAGCATGTTGATTTCATTGTGATGACAATAGCATGAAGCATTATGATGATGGGCATGGTGCATTGTGATGACAGGGTTCATGGAGCATTGAGATGACAAGGGCATGGAGCATTGTGATGAGAAAGCCATGGAGCATTCTGATGACATGTGTCATGGAGCTTTGTGATGACAAGGGCATGGAGCATTGTGAATACAGGGGTCTTGGAGCACTGTGATGACAAGGGTCATGGGGAAGTGTTATGAGAAGGCCATGGAATATTGTGATGCCAGGGGTCCTGGAGCATTGTTATGACAGGGGCAATGGAGCATTGTGATGACAAGGGCATGGGACATTGGTCTGAAAAGTTTCATGGATTATTGTGATGAGAGTGGGCATGGAGCACTGTGATGACAAGGGCACGGAACACAGTGATACATGGGTCATGGAGCATTGTAATGAGAAGGGCATGAAGCATTGTGATGAGAAGTGCATCAAGCATTGTGATGACAGGCGTCATGGAGCTTTGTGATGAAAAGGGCATGGAGCAATGTGAAAAGAGGGTTCCTGGAGCATTGTGATGACAATGGCATGGAGCATTGTCATGCCAAGGGTCATGGAGGTTTGTGATGATAAAGGTCATGCAGCATTTGGATGACAAGTGTGTGGTGCACTGTGATGAGAAGGGCAGGGAGCATTGTGATGACAGTGTCATGGAGCAATTTGATGAAAAGGGTCATGGAATATTTTGATGACAAGTGTCATGGAACATTGTGATGTCAGGAGTGATGGAGCATTGTGATGATAAGTGCATGTAGCATTGTAATGACAGGGGTCATGGAGCTTTGTGATCACAAGGGCATGGAGCACTGTCATTACAGTGGTCTTGGGGCATTGTGATGAAAAGGGCATGGATCATTGTGATGAAATAACACGGAGCCTTTTCATGACAGGGTTCAAGGAGCATACTGACGACAAGTGTCAGGGAGCATTGTGATGACAAGTGTATTGAGCATTGTGATGACAAAGGCATGGAGCATTGTGATGAGAAGACCATGGATAATTGTGATGAGGAGCATCATGGGGCGTTGTGATGACAAGTGTTATGGAACACTGTGATCACAAGGGTTTGGAGCATTATGATGACAGAGGTCTTGGTGCATTTTGATTTCATTGTGATGGCAATAGCATGAAGCATTATGATGAAGGGCATGGTGCATTGTGATTACAGGGTTCATGGAGCATTGAGATGAAAAGCGGCATGGAGCTTTGTGATTACAGGGGTCTTGAAGCATTGTGATGACAAGGGCATGGAGCATTGTGATGAGAAAGCCATGGAGCATACTGATGGCATGCGTCATGGAGCTTTGTGATGATAAGGGCATGGAGCATTGTGATAACAGGGGTCTTGGAGCATTGTGATGACAAGGGTCATGGAGCCTTGTGATGACAAGGCCGTGGAACATTGTGATGTCAGTGGTCATGGAGCATAAGTCTGAAGTGTTTCATGGATTATTATGATGAGCGTGGACATGGAGCATTGTGATGAAAAGGCCACGGAACACTGTGATACATGGGTCATGGAGGATTGTAATTGAAAAGCCATGGAGTATTTTGATGAGAAGTGCATCGAGCATTGTGATGACAAGCGTCATGGGGCATTGTGATGCCAAGGGTCATGGAGCTTTGTGATGACAAAGGTTATGGAGCATTTTGATGACAAGGGCGTTGTGCATTGTGATGAGAAGGGCAGGAAGCATTGTGATGACAGGATCAAGGAGCAATTTGATGAAAAGTGTCAAGGAATATTTTGATGACAGAGGTTATGGAACATTGTGATGTCAAGGGTCATGGAGCATTGTGAGGACAAGGGCATGTAGCATTGTGATGACAGTGGTCATGGAACATTGTGATGACGGGTGAGGGATTATTGTGATGACTAGTGATGGAACCTTGTGATATCAGTTGTCAGAGAGCATTTTGATGAGAAGTGAATGGAGCATTGTGATGACAAGTTTTATGGAGCATTGTGATGACAATGTTGTAGAGCATTGTGTTGACAAGCGCAGGGCTTATTGTGATGACATGAGTACTGGAGCATTTTGCTGACATGGGCATGGAGCATTGTGATGACAAGGGTCATGGAGCATTGTGCTGACAAAGGAATGGGGCATTGTGATGACATGGGTCAAGGAGCTTTGTGATGAAAAGTTCATGGAGCATTGTGTTGACAGATGTCACAGAGCCTTGTGATGACGAGGGCATGGACCATTGTGATGACAAAAGCCATGAAGCACTGTGACGACTGGAGTCACGGAAGATTGTGATGACAGCGGTCATGGAGCATTGTGATGACAAGGGCATGGAGTATTGTGATGACAGTTGTCAGGGAGCATTGTGATGACATATGTCATGCTCCATTGTGATGACAATGGAATGGAGCATTGTGATGCCAAGTGTCATGGAGGATTGTGATGACAAATGTTATGGAGCATTGTGATGACAAGGGCTTCGAGCAATGTGATGAGAAGGCCATGGAGCCTTCTGATGACATGCGTCATGGAGCTTTGTGATGAAAAGGGCATGGAGCATTGTGATTACAGGGGTCTTGGAGCCTTGTGATGACAAGACCATGGAACATTGTGATGGCAGGGATCATGGAGCATTGTTATGACAGGGGTAATGGAGCATTGTGATGACAAGGACATGGATCATTGGTCTGAAATGTTTCATGGATTATTTTGATGAGAGTGGGCATGGAGCATTGTGATGACAAGGGCACGGATCACTGTGATACATGAGTCAGGGAGGATTGTAATGACAAGGGCGTGGAGAATTGTGATGAGAAGTGAATCGAGCATTTTGATGACAAGAGTCATGGAGCATTGTGATGACAACGGCATTGAGCAATGTGATGAGAGGGTTCATGGAGCATTGTGATGACAATAGCATGGAGCATTGTGATGCCAAGGATCAAGGAGCTTTGTGATGACAAAGGTCATGGAGAATTTTGATGACAAGGGCGTGATGCATTGTGATGAGAAGGGCATAGAGCTTGCTATGACAGGGGTCATGGAGCATTGCGATGACAAGTGCATGGAGAATTGTGATGACAAGAGCATGTAACATTGTGATGAGAAATGTCATGTAGCGTTGTTATGAGGAGGACGTGGAGAAATGTGATGACAAGGGACTTGGAGCATTGTGATGATCAGGGAATGGATCATTGTGATGGCAAGACCGTGGAGCATAGTGATGAGAAGTCCATGGATTATGTTGATGACGAGTGTCATGGAGCACTCTAATTACAAGAGCCATGGAGCATTGTGATTACAGGTGTCATGGAGCATTGTGATGACAGGGGTCATGGAGCATTGTGATGACAAGTGTCATGGAGCATTGTGATGACAAGCTTGTGGAGTATTGTGATGACATTTGGATGGAGCATTGTGATGAAAAAGGCATGGAGTCTTTTTATGAGAGTGTTCAAGGAGCATTCTGACGACAAATGTCAGGGAGCATTGTGATGACAAGTGTATTGAGCATTGTGATGACAATGGTCATGGCACATTGTGATGACAAGGGCATGGAGTATTGTGATGACAGGCATCATGGAGCGTTGTGATGACACGTGTTATGGAACATTGTGATCACAAGCATTTAGAGCGTTGTGATGAAAGTGGTCATGGATCATTTTGATTTCAAGGAGCATGGAGCATTGTGATGCCAAGACCATGAAGCAATGTGATCCCAAGGTTCATGGAGGATTGTGATGACAAGCGCATGGAGGTTTGTGGTGACAAGGTCTTGTAGCATTTTGCTGAAAAAGGCATGGAGCATTGTGATTACAGGAGTCTTGGAGCATTGTGATGAAAAGGGCATGGACCATTGTGATGAAAAAGGCATGGAGCATTGTCATGACATGGTTCAAGTGCATACTGATGGCAAGTGCCAGGGAGCATTGTGATGACAAGTGTATTGTGCATTGTGATGACAAAGGTCATGGAGCATTGTGATGACAAGGGCATGGAGTATTGTGATGACAGGCATCATGGAGCATTGTGATGACAAGTGTTATGGAACATTGTGATTCCAAGGGTTTGGATCATAGTGATGACAGAGTTCATGGATCATTTTGATTTCAAGGAGCATGGAGCATTGTGATGACAAGGGCATGAAGCAATGTGATCCCAAGGTTCATGGAGGATTGTGATGACAAGAGCATGGAGCATTGTGAAGACAAGCTCATGTAGCATTTTTCTGACAAAGGCATGGAGCATAGTGATGACAAGGTTGATGGAGCAGTGTGATGACAAGCGTCACGGAGCATTGTGATTACAGGGGACATGGAACATTGGGATGACATGAGCATGGATCTTGTGATGACAAGTGTCATGGAGTATTTTGATGACAAGAGTCCAGGATCATTGTGTTGTCAGGGGTCATGGAGCATTGTGATTACTGTGGTCATGGAGCATTGTGATGACAGGGGTCATGGAGCATTGTGATGAGAAGGTCATGGAGCATTGAGCTGAAAATATCCATGGAGTATTGAGATGACAAGGGAATGGAGCATTTTGATGACAACGTCCTGGAGCATTGTGATGAGCGGACCATGGAGCCTTGTGATGACAATTATCATGGAGCATTCTCACTAAAAGAGGCATGGGGCATTGTGATTACAGGGGTCTTGGAGCATTGTGATGACAAGTGCTAATAGCATTGTGATGAGAAGGCCATGGAGCATTCTGATAACATGCATCATGGAGCTTCGTGATGACAAGGGCATGGGACATTGTGATTACAGGGGTCTTGGAGTATTGTGATGAAAAGGGCATGGATCATTGTGATGAAAAAGGCATGGAGCCTTGTCATGACAGGGTTCAAGGAGCATACTGACGACAAATGTCAGGCAACGTTGTGATGACAAGTGTATTGAGCATTGTGATGACAAAGTTTATGGAGCATTGTGATGAGAAGACCATTGATAATTGTGATGACGAGCGTCATTGGGCATTGTGATGACAAGTGTTATGGAACACTGTGATCACTAGGGTTTGGAGCATGGTAATGACAGAGGTCATGGAGCATTTTGATTTCATTGTGATGACAAGAGCATGAAGCATTATGATGATGGGCATGGTGCATTGTGATGACAGGGTTCATGGAGCATTGAGATGAAAAGCGGCAAGGAGCATTGTGATTATAGGGGTCTTGGAGCATTGTGATGAGAAGGCCATGGAGCATTGTGATGAGAAGACCATGGAGCATACTGATGACATGCGTCATGGAGCTTTGTGATGACAAGGGCATGGAGCATTGTGATTACAGGGGTCTTGGAGCATTGTGATGACAAGGGTCATGGAGCCATGTGATGACAAGGCCGTGGAACACGGTGATGGCAGGTTTCATGGAGCATTGTTATGACAGTGATAATGGAGCATTGTGATGATAAGGTTATGGAGCATTGGTCTGAAAAGTTTCACGGATTATTGTGATGAGATTGGGCATGGAGCATTGTGATGACAAGGGCACGGAACATTGTGATACATTGGTCATGGAGGATTGTAATGACAAGGGCATGGAGCATTGTGATGAGAAGGGCATCGTGCGTTGTGATGACAAGCGTCATGGAGCGTTGTGATGACAAGGGCCTGGAACAATGTGATGAGAGTGTTCATGGAGCATTGTGATGACAATGGCATGGGGCATTGTGATACCAAGGGTCATGGAGCTTTGGAATGAACAATGTCATGGAGCATTTTGATGACAAGGTCGTGGTGCATTGTGATGAGAAGGGCATGGAACATTGTGATGAGAAGGCCATGGAGCATACTGATGATATGCGTCATGGAGCTTTTGATGACAACGTCATGGGGCCTTTTGATTACAGGTGTCTTGGAGCATTGTGATGAAAAGGGCATGGATCATTGTGATGAAAAAGGCATGGAGCCTTGTCATGACAGGGTTCAAGGAGCATACTGACGAAAAGTGGCAGGGAGCATTGTGATGACAAGTGTATTGAGCATTGTGATGACAAAGGTCATGGAGCATTGTGATGAGAAGACCATGGATAATTGTAATGACGAGCGTCATGGGGCGATGTGATAACAAGTGTTATGGAACATTGTGATTACAAGGGTTTGGAGCATTGTGAAGACAGAGGTCATGGAGCATTTTGATTTCATTGTGATGGCAATAGCATGAAGCATTATGATGATGGGCATGGTGCATTGTGATGACAGGGTTCATGTAGTTTTGAGATGAAAAGGGGCATGGAGCATTGGTCTGACAAGTTTCATGGATTATTGTGATGACAGTGAGCATGGCACATTGTGATGACAAGGGCATGGAATATTGTGATGACAAGGTCACGGAGTATTGTGAAGACAAGTGTCAGGGAGCATTGTGATGACATAGGTCATGGTCCATTGTGATGACAATGGCATGAAGCATTGTGATGCCATGTGTAATGGAGGATTGAGATGACAAAGGTATTGGAGCATTGTGATGACAAGGGCTTGGAGCATTGTGATGACAAGGGCATGGAACATTGTGTTGACAAGGTCACGGAGTATTGTGAAGACAGGTGTCAGGGAGCATTGTGATGACATAGGTCATGGTCCATTGTGATGACAATGGCATGAAGCATTGTGATGCCATGTGTCATGGAGGATTGTGATGACAAAGGTAATGGAACATTGTGATGACAAGGGCTTGGAGCATTGTGATGACAAGGGCCATTGAGAATTTTCATGACAAGGTCGTGAAGCATTGAGATTACAAGCACATGGAGCTTGCTATGACAGGGGTCATGGAGCATTGCGATGACAAGTGCGTGGAGAATTGTGATGTCAAGAGCATGAAGCATTGTGATGAGTAGTGTCATGGAACATTGTGATGAAAAGGACGTGGGGAATTTTGATGACAAAGGACATGTAGCATTGTGATGACCAGGGCATGGAGCATTGTGATGGCAAAATCGTGGAGCATTGTGATGAGAAGACCATGGAAAATTGTAATGATGAGCGTCATGGAGCACTGTAATGACAAGGGGCATGAAGCATTGTGATGATAGGTGTCATAGAGCATTGTGATGACAGGGGTCATGGAGCATTCTGATGACAAGGCTCATGGAGCATTCTTTTTTTTTTTTTTTTTTTTTTTTTCCTTTTTGCGGTATGCGGGCCTCTCACTGTTGTGGCCTCTCCCGTTGCGGAGCACAGGCTCCAGACGCGCAGGCCCAGTGGCCATGGCTCACGGGCCCAGCCGCTCCGCGGCATATGGGATCCTCCCAGACCGGGGCACGAACCCGTATCCCCTGCATCGGCAGGCGGACTCTCAACCACTGCGCCACCAGGGAGGCCCTCATGGAGCATTCTGATGACAAGCTTGTGGAGTATTGTGATGACAATGGCATGGAGCATTGTGATGAAAAGGGCATGGAGCATTGTGATGAAAAAGGCATGGAGACTTTTCATGATAGGTTTCAAGGAGCATTTTGACGACAAGTGTCAGGGAGCATTGTGATGACATGTGTATTGAGCATTGTGATGACAAAGTTCATGGAGCATTGTGATGACAAGTGCATGGAGTATTGTGATGAAAGGAATCATGGAGCGTTTTGATGACAAGTGTTATGGAAAATTGTGATCACAAGGGTTTGGAGCATTGTGATGACAGAGGTCATGGATCATTTTGATTTCAAGGAGCATGGAGCATTGTGATGACAAGGGCATGAAGTAATGTGGTGCCAATGTTCACGGAGGATTGTGAATGACAATGGTAAAGAAGTATTGTGATGACAAGCGCATGGAGCATTGTGATGACAAGTCATGTAGCATTTTGCTGACATAGGCATGGAGCATTGTGATGACAAGGGTCATGGTACACTGCGATGACAATTGTCAGAGAGCATTGTGATTAGAGGGGTTATGGAACATTGTGATGACAAATGTCATGGAGCATTGTGATGAGAAGACCATGGATAATTGTGATGATGAGCGTCATGGGGCGTTGTGATGACAAGTGATATGGAACATTTTGATCACAAGGGTTTGGAGCATTGTGATGACAGAGGTCATGGAGCATGTTGATTTCATTGTGATGACAATAGCATGAAGCATTATGATGATGGGCATGGTGCATTGTGATGACAGGGTTCATGGAGCATTGAGATGACAAAGGCATGGAGCATTGTGATGAGAAAGCCATGGAGCATTCTGATGATATGTGTCATGGAGCTTTGTGATGACAAGGGCATGGAGCATTGTGAATACAGGGGTCTTGGAGCACTGTGATGACAAGGGTCATGGGGAAGTGTTATGACAATGCCATGGAATATTGTGATGCCAGGGGTCCTGGAGCATTGTTATGACAGGGGCAATGGAGCATTGTGATGACAAGGGCATGGAACATTAGTCTGAATAGTTTCATGGATTATTGCGATGAGAGTGGGCATGGAGCAGTGTGATGACAAGGGCACGGAACACTGTGATACATGGGTCATGGAGCATTGTAATGAGAAGGGCATGAAGCATTGTGACGAGAAGTGCATCAAGCATTGTGATGACAAGCGTCATGGAGCTTTGTGATGAAAAGGGCATGGAGCAATGTGAAAAGAGGGTTCATGGAGCATTGTGATGACAATGGCATGGAGCATTGTGATGCCAAGTGTCATGGAGGTTTGTGATGACAAAGGTCATGGAGCATTTGGATGACAAGTGTGTGGTGCACTGTGATGAGAAGGGCAGGGAGCATTGTGATGACAGTGTCATGGAGCAATTTGATGAAAAGCGTCATGGAATATTTTGATGACAAGAGTTATAGAACATTGTGATGTCAGGAGTGATGGAGCATTTTGATGATAAGGGCATGTAGCATTGTGATGACAGGGGTCATGGAGCTTTGTGATCATAAGGGCATGGAGCATTGTCATTACAGGGGTCTTGGAGCATTGTGATGAAAAGGGCATGGATCATTGTGATGAAATAACACGAGGCCTTGTCATGACTGTTCAAGGAGCATACTGACGACAAGTGTCAGGGAGCACTGTGATGACAAGTGTATTGAGCATTGTGATGACAAAGGCATGGAGCATTGTGATGAGAAGACCATGGATAATTGTGATGAGGAGCATCATGGGGCGTTGTGATAACAAGTGTTATGGAACACTGTGATCACAAGGGTTTGGAGCATTATGATGACAGAGGTCTTGGTGCATTTTGATTTCATTGTGATGGCAATAGCATGAAGCATTATGATGAAGGGCATGGTGCATTGTGATGACAGGGTTCATGGAGCATTGAGATGAAAAGCGGCATGGAGCTTTGTGATTACAGGGGTCTTGAAGCATTGTGATGACAAGGGCATGGAGCATTGTGATGAGAAAGCCATGGAGCATACTGATGACATGCGTCATGGAGCTTTGTGATGATAAGGGCATGGAGCATTGTGATAACAGGTGTCTTGGAGGATTGTGATGACAAGGGTCATGGAGCCTTGTGATGACAAGGCCGTGGAACATTGTGATGTCAGGGGTCATGGAGCATAAGTCTGAAATGTTTCATGGATTATTATGATGAGCGTGGACATGGAGCATTGTGATGAAAAGGCCACGGAATACTGTGATACATGGGTCATGGAGGATTGTAATGACAAAGCCATGGAGTCTTTTGAAGAGAAGGGCATCGAGCATTGTGATGACAAGCGTCATGGAGCATTGTGATGCCAAGGGTCATGGAGCTTTGTGATGACAAAGGTTATGGAGCATTTTGATGACAAGGGCGTTGTGCATTGTGATGAGAAGGGCAGGAAGCATTGTGATGACAGGATCAAGGAGCAATTTGATGAAAAGTGTCAAGGAATATTTTGATGACAGAGGTTATGGAACATTGTGATGTCAGGGGTCATGGAGCATTGTGAGGATAAGGGCATGTAGCATTGTGATGACAGGGTCATGGAACATTGTGATGACAGGGGTGAGGAATTATTGTGATGACTAGGGATGGAACCTTGTGATATCAGTTGTCAGAGAGCATTTTGATGAGAAGTGAATGGAGCATTGTGTTGACAAGTTGTATGGAGCATTGTGATGACAAGGTTGTAGAACATTATCTTGACAAGCGCATGGCTTATTGTGATGACATGGGTCATGGAGCATTTTGCTGACATGGGCATGGAGCATTGTGATGACAAGGGTCATGGAGCATTGTGCTGACAAAGGAAAGGAGCATTGTGATGACATGGGTCAAGGAGCTTTGTGATGAAAAGTTCATGGAGCATTGTGTTGACAGATGTCACAGATCCTTGTGATGACGAGGGCATGGACAATGGTGATGACAAAAGTCATGAAGCACTGTGACGACTGGAGTCACGGAAGATTGTGATGACAGCAGTCATGTAGCATTGTGATGACAAGGGCATGGAGTATTGTGATGACATGTGTCAGGGAGCATTGTGATGACATATGTCATGCTCCATTGTGATGACAATGGAATGGAGCATTGTGATGCCAAGTGTCATGGAGGATTGTGATGACAAATGTTATGGAGCATTGTGATGACAAGGGCTTCGAGCAATGTGATGAGAAGGCCATGGAGCCTTCTGATGACATGCGTCATGGAGCTTTGTGATGAAAAGGGCATGGAGCATTGTGATTACAGGGGTCTTGGAGCCTTGTGATGACAAGACCATGGAACATTGTGATGGCAGGGATCATGGAGCATTGTTATGACAGGGGTAATGGAGCATTGTGATGACAAGGATATGGATCATTGGTCTGAAATGTTTCATGGATTATTTTGATGAGAGTGGGCATGGAGCATTGTGATGACAAGGGCATGGATCACAGTGATACATGAGTCAGGGAGGATTGTAATGACAAGGGCGTGGAGAATTGTGATGAGAAGTGAATCGAGCATTTTGATGACAAGAGTCATGGAGCATTGTGATGACAACGGCATTGAGCAATGTGATGAGAGGGTTCATGGAGCATTTTGATGACAATAGCATGGAGCATTGTGATGCCAAGGATCAAGGAGCTTTGTGATGACAAAGGTCATGGAGCATTTTGATGACAAGGGCGTGATGCATTGTGATGAGAAGGGCATGGAGCTTGCTATGACATGGGTCATGGAGCATTGCGATGACAAGTGCATGGAGAATTGTGATGACAAGAGCATGTAACATTGTGATGAGAAATGTCATGTAGCATTGTTATGAGGAGGACGTGGAGAAAGGTGATGACAAGGGACTTGGAGCATTGTGATGATCAGGGAATGGATCATTGTGATGGCAAGACCGTGGAGCATAGTGATGAGAAGTCCATGGATTATGTTGATGACGAGTGTCATGGAGCACTCTAATTACAAGAGCCATGGAGCATTGTGATTACAGGTGTCATGGAGCATTGTGATGACAGGGGTCATGGAGCATTGTGATGACAAGTGTCATGGAGCATTGTGATGACAAGCTTATGGAGTATTGTGATGACATTTGGATGGAGCATTGTGATGAAAAAGGCATGGAGTCTTTTTATGAGAGTGTTCAAGGAGCATTCTGATGACAAATGTCAGGGAGCATTGTGATGACAAGTGTATTGAGCATTGTGATGACAATGGTCATGGCACATTGTGATGACAAGAGCATGGAGTATTGTGATGACAGGCATCATGGAGCGTTGTGATGACACGTGTTATGGAACACTGTGACCACAAGCATTTAGAGCGTTGTGATGAAAGTGGTCATGGATCATTTTGATTTCAAGGAGCATGGAGCATTGTGATGCCAAGACCATGAAGCAATGTGATCCCAAGGTTCATGGAGGATTGTGATGACAAGCGCATGGAGGTTTGTGGTGACAAGGTCTTGTAGCATTTTGCTGAAAAAGGCATGGAGCATTGTGATTACAGGAGTCTTGGAGCATTGTGATGAAAAGGGCATGGACCATTGTGATGAAAAAGGCATGGAGCATTGTCATGACATGGTTCAAGTGCATACTGATGGCAAGTGCCAGGGAGCATTGTGATGACAAGTGTATTGTGCATTGTGATGACAAAGGTCATGGAGCATTGTGATGACAAGGGCATGGAGTATTGTGATGACAGGCATCATGGAGCATTGTGATGACAAGTGTTATGGAACATTGTGATTCCAAGGGTTTGGATCATAGTGATGACAGAGTTCATGGATCATTTTGATTTCAAGGAGCATGGAGCATTGTGATGACAAGGGCATGAAGCAATGTGATCCCAAGGTTCATGGAGGATTGTGATGACAAGAGCATGGAGCATTGTGAAGACAAGCTTATGTAGCATTTTTCTGACAAAGGCATGGAGCATAGTGATGACAAGGTTGATGGAGCACTGTGATGACAAGCATCACGGAGCATTGTGATTACAGGGGACATGGAACATTGGGATGACATGAGCATGGATCTTGTGATGACAAGTGTCATGGAGTATTTTGATGACAAGGGTACAAGATCATTGTGTTGTCAGGGGTCTTGGACATTGTGATGACAAGTGCTAATAGCATTGTGATGAGAAGGCCATGGAGCATTCTGATAACATGCATCATGGAGCCTCGTGATGACAAGGGCATGGGACATTGTGATTACAGGGGTCTTGGAGTATTGTGATGAAAAGGGCATGGATCATTGTGATGAAAAAGGCATGGAGCCTTGTCATGACAGGGTTCAAGGAGCATACTGACGACAAATGTCAGGCAACGTTGTGATGACAAGTGTATTGAGCATTGTGATGACAAAGTTTATGGAGCATTGTGATGAGAAGACCATTGATAATTGTGATGACGAGCGTCATTGGGCATTGTGATGACAAGTGTTATGGAACACTGTGATCACTAGGGTTTGGAGCACGGTAATGACAGAGGTCATGGAGCATTTTGATTTCATTGTGATGACAAGAGCATGAAGCATTATGATGATGGGCATGGTGCATTGTGATGACAGGGTTCATGGAGCATTGATATGAAAAGCGGCAAGGAGCATTGTGATTATAGGGGTCTTGGAGCATTGTGATGAGAAGGCCATGGAGCATTGTGATGAGAAGACCATGGAGCATACTGATGACATGCGTCATGGAGCTTTGTGATGACAAGGGCATGGAGCATTGTGATTACAGGGGTCTTGGAGCATTGTGATGACAAGGGTCATGGAGCCATGTGATGACAAGGCCGTGGAACACGGTGATGGCAGGTTTCATGGAGCATTGTTATGACAGTGATAATGGAGCATTGTGATGATAAGGTTATGGAGCATTGGTCTGAAAAGTTTCACGGATTATTGTGATGAGATTGGGCATGGAGCATTGTGATGACAAGGGCACGGAACACTGTGATACATTGGTCATGGAGGATTGTAATGACAAGGGCATGGAGCATTGTGATGAGAAGGGCATCGTGCATTGTGATGACAAGCGTCATGGAGCGTTGTGATGACAAGGGCATGGAACAATGGGATGAGAGTGTTCATGGAGCATTGTGATGACAATGGCATGGGGCATTGTGATACCAAGGGTCATGGAGCTTTGGAATGAACAATATCATGGAGCATTTTGATGACAAGGTCGTGGTGCATTGTGATGAGAAGGGCATGGAACATTGTGATGAGAAGGCCATGGAGCATACTGATGATATGCGTCATGGAGCTTTTGATGACAACGTCATGGGGCCTTTTGATTACAGGTGTCTTGGAACATTGTGATAAAAGGGCATGGATCATTGTGATGAAAAAGGCATGGAGCCTTGTGATGACAGGGTTCAAGGAGCATACTGACGAAAAGTGGCAGGGAGCATTGTGATGACAAGTTTATTGAGCTTTGTGATGACAAATGTCATGGAGCATTGTGATGAGAAGACCATGGATAATTGTAATGACGAGCGTCATGGGGCGATGCGATAACAAGTGTTATGGAACATTGTGATCACTAGGGTTTGGAGCATTGTGAAGACAGAGATCATGGAGCATTTTGATTTCATTGTGATGAAAATAGCATGAAGCATTATGATGATGGGCATGGTGCATTGTGATGACAGGGTTCATGGTGTTTTGAGATGAAAAGGGGCATGGAGCATTGGTCTGACAAGTTTCATGGATTATTGTGATGACAGTGGGCATGACACATTGTGATGACAAGGGCATGGAACATTGTGATGACAAGGTCACGGAGTATTGTGAAGACAGGTGTCAGGGAGCATTGTGATGACATAGGTCATGGTCCATTGTGATGACAATGGCATGAAGCATTGTGATGCCATGTGTCATGGAGGATTGTGATGACAAAGGTAATGGAACATTGTGATGACAAGGGCATGGAGCATTGTAATGACGAGAGCCATTGAGAATTTTCATGACAAGGTCGTGAAACATTGAGATTACAAGCACATGGAGCTTGCTATGACAGGGTTCATGGAGCATTGCGATGACAAGTGCGTGGAGAATTGTGATGTCAAGAGCATGAAGCATTGTGATGAGTAGTGTCATGGAACATTGTGATGAAAAGGACGTGGGGAATTTTGATGACAAAGGACATGTAGCATTGTGATGACCAGGGCATGGAGCATTGTGATGGCAAAATCGTGGAGCATTGTGATGAGAAGACCATGGAAAATTGTAATGATGAGCGTCATGGAGCACTGTAATGACAAGGGGCATGAAGCATTGTGATGATAGGTGTCATAGAGCATTGTGATGACAGGGGTCTTGGAGCATTCTGATGACGAGGCTCACGGAGCATTTTGATGACAAGCTTGTGGAGTATTGTGATGACAATGGCATGGAGCATTGTGATGAAAAGAGCATGGAGCATTGTGATGAAAAAGGCATGGAGACTTTTCATGATAGGTTTCAAGGAGCATTTTGACGACAAGTGTCAGGGAGCATTGTGATGACATGTGTATTGAGCATTGTGATGACAAAGTTCATGGAGCATTGTGATGACAAGTGCATGGAGTATTGTGATGAAAGGAATCATGGAGCGTTTTGATGACAAGTGTTATGGAAAATTGTGATCACAAGGGTTTGGAGCATTGTGATGACAGAGGTCATGGATCATTTTGATTTCAAGGAGCATGGAGCATTGTGATGACAAGGCCATGAAGTAATGTGATGCCAATGTTCATGGAGGATTGTGAATTACAATGGTAAAGAAGTATTGTGATGACAAGCTCATGGAGCATTGTGATGACAAGTCATGTAGCATTTTGCTGACATAGGCATGGAGCATTATGAGGACAAGTGTCATGGTACACTGCGATGACAATTGTCAGAGAGCATTGTGATTAGAGGGGTTATGGAACATTGTGATGGCAAATGTCATGGAGCATTGTGATGAGAAGACCATGGATAATTGTGATGATGAGCGTCATGTGGCGTTGTGATGACAAGTGATATGGAACATTTTGATCACAAGGGTTTAGAGCGTTGTGATGACAGAGGTCATGGAGCATGTTGATTTCATTGTGATGACAATAGCATGAAGCATTATGATGATGGGCATGGTGCATTGTGATGACAGGGTTCATGGAGCATTGAGATGACAAGGGCATGGAGCATTGTGAATACAGGGCTCTTTGAGGAATGTGATGACAAGGGTCATGGGGAAGTGTTATGACAAGGCCATGGAATATTGTGATGCCAGGGGTCATGGAGCATTGTTATGACAGGGGCAATGGAGCATTGTGATGACAAGGGCATGGAACATTTGTCTGAAAAGTTTCATGGATTATTGCGATGAGAGTGGGCATGGAGCACTGTGATGACAAGGGCACGGAACACTGTGATACATGGGTCATGGAGCATTGTAATGAGAAGGGCATGAAGCATTGTGATGAGAAGTGCATCAAGCATTGTGATGACAAGCGTCATGGAGCTTTGTGATGACAAGGACATGGAGCAATGTGAAAAGAGGGTTCCTGGAGCATTGTGATGACAATGGCATGGAGCTTTGTGATGCCAAGGGTCATGGAGGTTTGTGATGACAAAGGTCATGGAGCATTTGGATGACAAGTGTGTGGTGCACTGTGATGAGAAGGGCAGGGAGCATTGTGATGACAGGGACATGGAGCAATTTGATGAAAAGGGTCATGGAATATTTTGATGACAAGTGTCATGGAACATTGTGATGTCAGGAGTGATGGAGCACTGTGATGATAAGGGCAGGTAGCATTGTGATGACAGGGGTCATGGAGCTTTGTGATCACAAGGGCATGGAGCATTGTCATTACAGGGGTCTTGGAGCATTGTGATGAAAAGGGCATGGATCATTGTGATGAAATAACATGGAGCCTTGTCATGACAGTGTTCAAGGAGCATACTGACGACAAGTGTCAGGGAGCATTGTGAAGACAAGTGTATTGAGCATTGTGATGACAAAGGCATGGAGCATTGTGATGAAAAGACCATGGATAATTGTGATGAGGAGCATCATGGGGCGTTGTGATGACAAGTGTTATGGAACAATGTGATCACAAGGGTTTGGAGCATTGTGATGACAGAGGTCTTGGTGCATTTTGATTTCATTGTGATGACAATAGCATGAAGCATTATGATGAAGGGCATGGTGCATTTTGATGACAGGGTTCATGGAGCATTGAGATGAAAAGCGGCATGGAGCTTTGTGATTACAGGGGTCCTGAAGCATTGTGATGACAAGGGCATGGAGCATTTTGATGAGAAAGCCATGGAGCATACTGATGACATGCGTCATGGAGCTTTGTGATGATAAGGGCATGGAGCATTGTGATAACAGGGGTCTTGGAGCATTGTGATGACAAGGGTCATGGAGCCTTGTGATGACAAGGCCATGGAACATTGTGATGTCAGGGGACATGGAGCATAAGTCTGAAATGTTTCATGGGTTATTATGATGAGCGTGGCCATGGAGCACTGTGATGAAAAGGCCACAGAACACTGTGATACATGGGTCATGGAGGATTGTAATGACAAAGCCATGGAGTCTTTTGAAGAGAAGGGCATCGAGCATTGTGATTACAAGCGTCATGGAGCATTGTGATGCCAAGGGTCAGGGAGCTTTGTGATGACAATGGTTATGGAGCATTTTGATGACAAGGGCGTTGTGCATTGTGATGAGAAGGGCAGGAAGCATTGTGATGACAGGATCAAGGAGCAATTTGATGAAAAGTGTCAAAGAATATTTTAATGACAGAGGTTATGTGACATTGTGATGTCAGAGGTCATGGAGCATTGTGAGGATAAGGGCATGTAGCATTGTGATGACAGGGGTCATGGAACATTGTGATGACAGGGGTGAAGGATTATTGTGATGACTAGTGATGGAACCTTGTGATATCAGTTGTCAGAGAGCATTTTGATGAGAAGTGAATGGAGCATTGTGATGACAAGTTTTATGGAGCATTGTGATGACAATGTTGTAGAGCATTGTGTTGACAAGCACATGGCTTATTGTGATGACAGGGGTCATGGAGCATTGTGATGACAAGGGTCATGGAGCATTGTGCTGACAAAGGAATTGGGCATTGTGATGACATGGGTCAAGGAGCTTTGTGATGAAAAGTTCATGGAGCATTGTGGTGACAAATGTCACAGAGCCTTGTGATGACGAGGGCATGGACCATTGTGATGACAAAAGTCATGAAGCATTTTTACGACTGGAGTCACGGAACATTGTGATGACAGCGGTTATGGAGCATTGTGATGACAAGGGCATGGAGTATTGTGATGACAAGGTCATGGAGTATTGTGAAGACAGGTGTCAGGGAGCATTGTGATGACATATGTCATGCTCCATTGTGATGACAATGGAATGGAGCATTGTGATGTCAAGTGTCATGGAGGATTGTGATGACAAAGGTTATGGAGCATTGTGATGACAAGGGCTTCAAGCAATGTGATGAGAAGGCCATGGAGCCTTCTGATGACATGCGTCATGGAGCTTTGTGATGAAAAGGGCATGGAATATTGTGATTACAGGTGTCTTGGAGCATTGTGATGACAAGTGTCATGGAGCCTTGGGATGACAAGACCGTGGAATATTGTGATGGCAGGGATCATGGAGCATTGTTATGACAGGGGTAATGGAGAATTTTGATGACAAGGGCATGGATCATTGGTCTGAAATGTTTCATGGATTATTTTGATGAGAGTGGGCATGGAGCATTGTGATGACAAGGGCACGGATCACTGTGATACATGAGTCAGGGAGGATTGTAATTACAAGGCGTGGAGAATTGTGATGAGAAGTGAATCGAGCATTTTGATGACAAGAGTCATGGAGCATTGTGACGACAACGGCATTGAGCAATGTGATGAGAGGGTTCATGGAGCATTGTGATGACAATAGCATGGAACATTGTGATGCCAAGGATCAAGGAGCTTTGTGATGACAAAGGTCATGGAGCATTTTGATGACAAGGGCGTGGTGCATTGTGATGAGAAGGGCATGGAGCTTGCTATGACAGGGGTCATGGAGCATTGCGATGACAAGTGCATGGAGAATTGTGATGACAAGCGCATGTAACATTGTGATGAGAAATGCCATGTAGCATTGTTATGAGGAGGACGTGGAGAAATGTGATGACAAGGTACTTGGATCATTGTGATGATCAGGGAAAGGATCATTGTGATGGCAAGACCGTGGAGCATAGTGATGAGAAGTCCATGGATTATGTTGATGACGAGTGTCATGGAGCACTCTAATTACAAGAGCCATGGAGCATTGTGATTACAGGTGTCATGGAGCATTGTGATGACAGGGGTCATGGAGCATTTTGATGACAAGTGTCATGGAGCATTGTGATGACAAGCTTGTGGAGTATTGTGATGACATTTGGATGGAGCATTGTGATGAAAAAGGCATGGAGTCTATTTATGAGAGTGTTCAAGGAGCATTCTGATGACAAATGTCAGGGAGCATTGTGATGACAAGTGTATTGAGAATTGTGATGACAATGGTCATGGCACATTGTGATGACAAGGGCATGGAGTATTGTGATGACAGGCATCATGGAGCGTTGTGATGACAAGTGTTATGGAACACTGTGACCACAAGCATTTAGAGCGTTGTGATGAAAGTGGTCATGGATCATTTTGATTTCAAGGAGCATGGAGCATTGTGATGACAAGGGCATGAAACAATGTGATCCCAAGTTTTATGGAGGATTGTGATGACAAGCGCATGGAGCTTTGTGGTGACAAGGTGTTGTAGCATTTTGCTGAAAAAGGCAAGGAGCATTGTGATTACAGGAGTCTTGGAGCATTGAGATGAAAAGGGCATGGATCATTGTTATGAAAAAGGCATGGAACATTGTCATGACATGGTTCAAGTGCATACTGATGGCAAGTGCCAGGGAGCATTGTGATGACGAGTGTATTGTGCATTGTGATGACAAAGGTCATGGAGCATTGTGATGACAAGGGCATGGAGTATTGTGATGACAGGCATCAGGGAGCATTGTGATGACAAGATTATGGAACATTGTGATCAAAAGGGTTTGGATCATTGTGATGACAGAGTTCAAGGATCATTTTGATTTCCAGGAGCATGGAGCATTTTGATGACAAGGGCATGAAGCAATGTGATCCCAAGATTTATGGAGGATTGTGATGACAAGGGCATGGAGCATTGTGATGACAAGGTCATGTAGCATTTTTCTGACAAAAGCATGGAGCATTGTGATGACAAGTGTGATGGAGCACTGTGATGACAAGCGTCCCGGAGCATTGTGATTACAGGGGACATGGAACATTGGGATGACATGAGCATGGATCTTGTGATGACAAGTGTCATGGAGTATTTTGATGACAAGAGTCCAGGATCATTGTGTTGTCAGGGGTCATGGAGCATTGCGATTACTGTGGTCATGGAGCATTGTGATGACAGGGGTCATGGAGCATTGTGATGAGAAGGTCATGGAGCATTGAGCTGAAAATATTCATGGAGTATTGAGATGACAAGGGAATGGAGCATTTTGATGACAACGTCCTGGAGCATTGTGAT
Source organism: Mesoplodon mirus (assembly GCF_964341445.2). Lineage (NCBI taxonomy): Eukaryota > Metazoa > Chordata > Mammalia > Artiodactyla > Ziphiidae > Mesoplodon > Mesoplodon mirus. Next base: position 4,548 of record NW_028294454.1, on the reverse strand, counting down.
GAGCGGACCATGGAGCCTTGTGATGACAATTATCATGGAGCATCCTCACTAAAAGTGGCATGGGACATTGTGATTACAGGGTTCTTGGGGCATTGTGATGACAAGTGCTAATAGCATTGTGATGCGAAGTCTATGGAGCATTCTGATAAAATGCATCATGGAGCTTTGTGATGACAAGGGCATGGAACATTGTGATTACAGTGGTCTTGGAGTATTGTGATGAAAAGGGCATGGATCATTGTGATGAAAAAGGCATGGAGCCTAGTCATGACCGGGTTCAAGGATCACACTGACGACAAGTGTCAGTCAACATTGTGATGACAAGTGTATTGAGCATTGTGATGACAAAGTTTATGGAGCATTGTGATGAGAAGACCATTGATAATTGTGATGACGAGTGTCATTGGGCATTGTGATGACGAGTGTTATGGAACACTGTGATCACTAGGGTTTGGAGCATGGTAATGACAGAGGTCATGGAGCATTTTGATTTCATTGTGATGACAATAGCATGAAGCATTATGATGATGGGCATGGTTCATTGTGATGACAGGGTTCATGGAGCATTGAGATGAAAAGCGGCAAGGAGCATTGTGATTATAGGGGTCTTGGGGCATTGTGATGAGATGGCCATTCAGCATTATGATGAGAAGACCATGGAGCATACTGATGACATGTGTCATGGAGCTTTGTGATGACAAGGGCATGGAGTATTGTGATTACAGGGGTCTTGGAGCATTGTGATGACAAGGGTCATGAAGCCATGTGATGACAAGTCCGGGGAACACTGTGATGGCAGGGTTCATGGAGCATTGTTATCACAGTGATAATGGAGCATTGTGATGATAAGGTTATGGAGCATTGGTCTGAAAAGTTTCACGGATTATTGTGATGAGATTGGGCATGGAGCATTGTGATGACAAGGGCACAGAACACTATGATACATGGGTCATGGAGGATTGTAATGACAAGGGCATGGGACATTGTGATGAGAAGGGCATCGTGCGTTGTGATGACAAGCGTCATGGAGCGTTGTGATGATAAGGGCATGGAGCAATGTTATGAGAGTGTTCATGGAGCATTGTGATGACATTGGCATGGAGCATTGTGATACCAAGGGTCATGGAGCTTTGTGATGAACAATGTCATGGAGCATTTTGATGACAAGGTCGTGGTGCATTGTGATGAGAAGGGCATGGAGCATTGTGATGAGAAGGCCACGGAGCATACTGATGACATGCGTCAGGGAGCTTTGTGATGAAAACGTCATAGAGCCTTTTGATTACAGGTGTCTTGGAGCATTGTGATGAAAAGGGTATGGATCATTGTGATGAAAAAGGCATGGAGCCTTGTCATGACAGGTTTCAAGGAGCATAGTGACGAAAAGTGGCAGGGAGCATTGTGATGACAAGTGTATTGAGCATTGTGATGACAAAGGTCATGGAGCATTGTGATGAGAAGACCATGGATAATTGTAATGACGAGCGTCATGGGGTGATGTGATAACCAGTGTTATGGAACATTGTGATCACAGGGGTTTGGAGCATTATGAAGACAGAGGTCATGGAGCATTTTGATTTCATTGTGATGACAAGAGCATGAAGCATTATGATGATGGGCATGGTGCATTGTGATGACAGGGTTCATGGTGTTTTGAGATGAAAAGGGGCATGGAGCATTGGTCTGACAAGTTCCATGGATTATTGTGATGACAGTGGGCATGGCACACTGTGATGACAAGGGCATGGAACATTGTGTTGACAAGGTCACGGAGTATTGTGAAGACAGGTGTCAGGGAGCATTGTGGTTACATAGGTCATGGTCCATTGTGATGACAATGACATGAAGCATTGTGATGCCATGTGTCATGGAGGATTGTGATGACAAAGGTAATGGAACATTGTAATGACAAGGGCTTGGAGCATTGTGATGACAAGGGCCATTGAGAATTTTGATGACCAGGTCGTGAAGCATTGAGATTACAAGCACATGGAGCTTGCTATGACAGGGGTCATGGAGCATTGCGATGACAAGTGCATGGAGAATTGTGATGTCAAGAGCATGAAACATTGTGATGAGTAGTGTCATGGAACATTGTGATGAAAAGGACGTGGGGAATTTTGATGACAAAGGACATGTAGCATTGTGATGACCAGGGCATGGAGCATTGTGATGGCAAAATCGTGGAGCATTGTGATGAGAAGACCATGGAAAATTGTAATGACGAGCGTCATGGAGCACTGTAATGACAAGGGGCATGAAGCATTGTGATGATAGGTGTCATGGAGCATTGTGATGACAGGGGTCATGGAGCATTCTGATGATGAGGCTCACGGAGCATTTTGATGACAAGCTTGTGGAGTATTGTGATGACAATGGCATGGAGCATTGTGATGAAAAAGGCATGGAGCATTGTGATGAAAAAGGCATGGAGACTTTTCATGATAGGTTTCAAGGAGCATTTTGACGACAAGTGTCAGGGAGCATTGTGATGACATGTGTATTGAGCATTGTGATGACAAAGTTCGTGGAGCATTGTGATGACAAGTGCATGGATTATTGTGATGAAAGGAATCATGGAGCGTTTTGATGACAAGTGTTATGGAAAATTGTGATCACAAGGGTTTGGAGCATTGTGATGACAGAGGTCATGGATGATTTTGATTTCAAGGAGCATGGAGCATTGTGATGAGAAAGCCATGGAGCATTCTGATGACATGTGTCATGGAGCTTTGTGATTTCAAGGGCATGGAGCTTTGCGATGAGTGGAATCATGGAGCATTGTGATGACAAGGGCAAGGAACACTTTGATGACAGGGGCATGGAGCAATTTGATGAACTGTGTCATGGAACATTTTGATGACGGGGTTATGGAACATTGTGATATCAGGGGTCATGGAGCATTGTGATGAAATGGGTCATGGAGCTTTTTGATGATAGGTGTTATGGAAGATTGTGATGTCTGGGGCCAATGAGCATTGTGATGATAAGGTTATGTAGCTTTGTGCTGACAGGGGTCATGGAACATTGTGATGACAGTGGTGAGGGAATATTGTGATGACTAGTGATTTAACATTGTGATATCAGTGGTGAGATAGCACTTTGATGGGAAGTGCATGGAGCATTGTGAGGACAAGCTTTATGGAGCATTGTGATGACAATGTTGTGGAGCATTTTGATGACAAGTGCATGGTACATTGTGATGACATGGGTCATGGAGCATTTTGCTGACAAGCGCATGGAGCATTGTGATGACAAGGGTCATGGAGCATTGTGCTGACAAGCGCATGGAGCATTGTGATGACAAGGGTCATGGAGCATTGTGTTGATAAAGGCATGGCACATTGTGATGACAAGGGTCACAGAGAATTGTGATGAAAAATTCATGGAGCATTGTGGTGACAAAGGTAACAGAGCCTTGGGATGACGAAGGTATGGACCATTGTGATGACAAAGTTCATGAAGTTTTTTGATGAGTGGAATCATGGAGCATTGCGATGACAGGGGTCATGGAGCACTGGGATGATAAGGGCAAGGAGCATTGTGTTGACATGGGCATGGAGCATTGGTCTGACAAGTTTCATGGATTATTGCAATGACATTGGGCATGGCGAATTTTGATGACAAGGGCATGGAGCATTGTTATGACAAGGTCATGGATGATTGTGATGGCAAAGGTAATGGAGCATTGTGATGACAAGTGCCTGGAGCATTGTGATGAAAAGGGTCATGGAGCATTGTGATGACAAGGGCATGGAGCATTGCGATGAAAAGGTCCATTGAGAATTTTGATGACAAGTTCGTGAAGCATTGTGATGACATGCACATGGAGCTTTCTATGACAGGGTCATGGAGCATTGCGATGACAAGTGCATGGAGAATTGTGAGGACAAGAGCATGTAACATTTTGATGAGAAGTGTCTTGGAGCATTGTGATGACAGGGACGTGGAGAATTGTGATGCAAAGGGACATGGTGCATTGTGATGACCAGGGCATGGAGCATAGTGATGGCAAGACCGTGGAGCACTGTGATGAGAAGACCCCGGATAATTGTGATGACGAGCGTCATGGAGCACTGTAATGACAAGGGGCATGGAGCATTGTGATGACAGGTGTCATGGAGCATTGTCATGACATGGGTCATGGAGCATTGTGATGACAAGTGTCATGGAACATTCTGATGACAAGCTTATGGAGTATTGCGATGACAATGGCATGGAGCATTGTGATGAAAAAGGCATGGAACCTTTTCATGACAGTGTTCAAGGAGCATTCTGATGACAAGTGTCCGAGAGCATTGTGATGACAATGTATTGAGCATTGTGATGACAAAGTTCATGAAGTATTGTGATGAGTGGAATCATGGAGCATTGCGATGACAGGGGTCAAGGAGCATTGGGATGACAAGGGCAAGGAGCATTGTGTTGACAAGTTTCATGGATTATTGCAATGACATTGGGCATGGCGAATTTTGATGACAAGGGCATGGAGCATTGTTATGACAAGGTCATGGATGATTGTGATGGCAAAGGTAATGGAGCATTGTG